>NC_030102.2:300000-578895 GCF_900002335.3 Plasmodium chabaudi chabaudi
AATTCCCAAACAAATAAGACAACAAAGAAAAGAGCATATTATCAAATTCATTACTATGTTATAAGCTCTTTTTTTTACAATAGTTATGACATTACTATTTTCACCATTTCCATTACTGTTATTGAGTTCGTCGAGTTCATTATTATAATTTTCTTTAACGCTATTTCCATTTGTGCTAGTCGAATTTCTATATGCTTTATTTGTTTTTGCCCATTCTTCTTCCTTATCTTTGTTATTATTATTATTTTTTGGTGAGTTAGATAATTTTTTCAGTAGCCGTCTAAAGCATTTAGTATATAAAATAAATGAAGTTAAATAAACAATAATAAAAATCAATAAGAAATATAAAAAGAATATAACATATGGATTTCTTTCCATTATTCTCATAACACTTTTCACATTAAAATTGTTAAGATCTTCCATTCTCCATGATGAATATAAACGTTTAAATATAGTTTGATCAAATTCATTTGAATTAATTTCTAGATTTATATTTCTATTTTTTATTCCACAAAAATATCCAAACTCACTTTGTATAACATTATTAAATTTAGTTAAATGACTTTTTATCGCTTCTATTTTTTTGATACTTATTAATACGTGATCAATGTCTCCCATTTTGTTCGACCTCGTTTTTTTTTTATAATAATTATATTGTCTTTTTTCTTAATATTTGTTTTCAAATAAATTCGAATTATATTTTAATCAAGTTAAACAAAAAGGGTACCCCTATAATTGCTGACTGTGTGTGTACAAATTTTTTGTATGGGGTACATCAGCATGAGGTGTTAGAAAATGGACAACAAAAATAAAATTGCAATTTTTATTCGTAAAATTAATTTCAATTTATTTATCATATCATTAATTTGTATTTTTTATATTTAACAAATCATTAACATGTGTGTTTTATATGTATTTTGATAAATTTTTGAGCATATCAAATTATTCATAGATAGCCGCCCATCGCTACATAACTCTATTTATGTTGTAAATAGCCTTAAAACGAATTTTAATATGTCTTTAAAATGTTATTAAATTATACAAAATTTGAAAAGATGTTTTCTCTCGTCTTGCACACTTTGAAATAATATAATTTGGATCGGCGGATTTGGTTATACCAATTCTGTGTTATAACGGTATATATTATTGTAAAAAAAATCAGAAAAAAAAAAATAATAAAATGATAAAATAACAAATTGAATAAATAAAATTCAAAAAAAACATTAAATATATTTCATTAAAGACAATGTTTGCATGTACATTATAAACGATTTTTATTTTATGCATGTATACAACCAAATATTGGAAAATTTTCATAACACAATTAGTAACATGTTATATTTGTACTAGTATATTTTTTTAATTATTTATTTTTCCCTATGAATTTAAAGATAATAAACAATTATGTATATAATATATTATATGCAAATAAAATATGATATATTTTTATGAACAAAATATATATTACACAAAACTACAAAAAAAAATTTTTACGCATATCTAATTGAAGTTGCAACCTTTCAATTTATAAAAAATATATATATATTTATAAAATAAAAATAAAACCTTTATGTTGTAATTAAAATTTTGGTTGTACTCGAAAAAAGTATATATTAACATATTTGAATATTCTGTCTTTAGTTAAATAAAATGAGTGCACATAAATACATTTACATTTGCAATTTGATTATACGTGTGTGTAGTATGTATTTGCGAATTCTTTATTTTTCAAATCAAACCGTGTAATCGTATTTACCCAAATTCTGCATTCATAGAATAACCAAATCATGCTACACAACATTTGGTGAGCATTTCATTCCTTGTAAGGATGTTATACTATCAAGGAGAAAAATGCGAGGCTAACCAAATGGGTAGTCATATATATATACGAAGGAAATTATTAATGCATATTTTAAAATAATACTATTTCTAAGGGCATAGCTATTTTTCTATACCCTTACCAACTAGGGTCATACCCACAATTAAGTTCAATTTTTTTTTAAGTGTTCATAATTTTTTTTCGCTGTTTACAATATTTAATTGTGATATATGTGTTGGTATATTATGCTATCACTTTAAAAAATGATAAATGATAAAAAATGAAATGAAAAAGTAATAAAATAAAACGGGTCGAGACACTAATTCTTTGCGCAATTTTCGAGAGTAATCATGCACACTCGTTATGACATTTTCATACATGTACATAATATATAGGAAGGTATAAAAAACAAAAAAGCAATTGCATAGAGTGTCAAGGATTATTAGACATATTTGTTTTATTTCGTTTTGAAAAGTCGTGTTTTGTTGTCTCTCTCTATCTCTATCTCGATATATATATTAGTATACACACACATTTATGTAAACAAAATAAATCATTGCTCTATTATAAGTTTATGCATATATGAATAATAAATAAAATAACAACATCCTATCTTATATGTATACAATTTTTGTATTGCTCTAAATATATGTAGCCTATGTGTGTATGTTATATATAGGGAGGTAGGGTAAAATAAAAATCCGAACGATTTTTTTGTCTTGAATTTGTTTCGATTTTTTTATTTGAATTTCCAAAATGAATAAGGACATATTTATATAAGTTTCTTTTTGATTGAAATGATTGCGCAGATTAACAATATGATTATATTTGCTGCTGAAAATACACAAAAAATTATTAGATATTTGGTTAGCATTTTACTTTTTTTATTTTTTCGTTTTTCTCTTTCGTCACGACTTCGTCTTTCAGATGATTCAGGGCATTCTTGCATAAAACAAACAGAAGATTCTGTAAATTTAGAACAAAACAATGAATGAATTGGATTGTTACTAATTCTGGCTCGTATTTTTATTCCGATATCGCATGTCTTTGAACACTGGGACCAGTCTGACCATCGATCACAATCATTTAATTCGCTTCCATCTAGTATTCTTCTATTAAATATTTGGTTATTTCCAATTCTGTAAAATATTATTTAAAAAAAAGTTGATAAATATGTGTGTATGTATACTTATTTGGTTGGTCTCCTTACTAAAGATATGATGTAAAGCATGTTACTATGTATGACAAAGTGCCAAGCATAAGTTGAATAAACAGATGGGAATTGAAATATTGGTTATCACTTGTTTGGTTGGGGTCCACGCTCGAAGAATGTATCATTGTGTTGAGGGAATAGGTCTAAGTAGGTTGGAAAAAAGGAAGTAAATAATAAGTAAAATAAAGTAGCAACAGGTTAACTATGCATACAAGACAAAGTTGGGAATGAATTTTTTTTTTGCAAAAATTTTCAAATTACGAAGGCATGATTTTATTAAAAATAATAAAAAAAGGTATCTTGAAATTGTGATAAACATTTTGTTTTACAAAGTAAATGTGTCGTATTAGTGGAAAAGACAATAATTTTTATAAGTAGATATATGTATAAAACTTTATATTCGTTTTATATATATTTCACAGTATGGACAACAAATGGTGCAAGCCAAAGTAATATGTTAATTCATATTTCTAAATAAGCTATACTTATTTTGTTATTTTTATTTTTTTCGTATTAAAAATTTTACATTTTAACACATATTATGCATATACAGTAGGAGAGTTTAAACATATGTTGTAAGTATAAATCTGTGTATATTTACAAGCATTTTTATGTATAGCGTTTTAAAATTCGGGTTGAAAATAGCAAATGAATATGAGGAAAAATAAATAGCGAATAAAATAATATATGGGCAATAATTTTTTTATTTTTTAAAACAAATTATGCATGTAAACATATCATAGCATGTTATGAGAATTATGTTTGGTCTAATTTCAAAAATAAATTTTCTCCTGACCTTTTAAATGGTAGCTCTACATGTTGGTGCTTATTATGTTTGTCTTTTTTGCGCCAAAAAGAGAGAGAAAAAAAAATATATATATATATATATATATATATATATATATATATATATATATATATAGCCTTTTAATTTAATAAATTGTAAAGACAACAAAATGGAGTTTGCTTAAAAAAGTATGTATACCTATATTTGGAAATAGTTAATATTATTTTAAAAAATAATATAAACTTTTTTTAAAATTAATATGAATATAAAAATAATTATTTATATACAACTATGTATATATGTTATTTGAATAGTTAAAATAAAACCATGAAATATAAGAATTAAGGTACACAAAAAATTGTGTTGTGAAATTTTAAAAAAAATAAAGTATATAAAAGCTGGGTAAATAAATTATAAACATAATAATCATTTTTTGCCGCATAATGAAGTTGTAAATAACAAACCAATACAACAGTGGAATGGAAAAAAACAAAAATAATAAAAAAAAATATAAAAAGAATGCACAGAGATTATATATATAAAATAAAGTATAATATACGATATGAATAATAATTATAAAATATGTTTTTTTTCAACATCTCTAATTTTTTTATAAATCATTATGAGAGTTATAACAATAAGAGCGGCAAATGCTACTGAGAAAAAGTAGGAGGTATTATTTCCCTTATTAATAATATGTTCCAATTTTTGAGCTTTTTGGGCTAATAATTTTAAATCGTAATTATTGTCTAATTTGCTAGTTAATCTGTTTGTAATGTCTTCTATATTTTTTTTATGATGCTGTGCATGAGAATGAAATAAATTTTTTAATCCGCTTAATTCGGAAGTAAAAATTTTTTGAATATTTTTTGGATCTGATTTATTATTAATATTTTTTCGTATTTGTTTTATCTCTTCTTGCATATTTTGAATATTTTCTTTTAAAACTGCCATATTTTGTGACATATGTTTATCAATATTAACTTGATAAGTAACAAAGTCTTGAATTATTTTTAACATAGATTTTAAAGTTTCTTCTTGAGAAGATTGGCCTAAGTTTTGAGATGATGAAATATCATTCATCAATGTATTAACATTTACATCATTATTATTTGCTTCTTCATTATTTGCTTTTACATTATTAGGTTCTGGGTTATCATTTTCAGCAATAATTTCTTGTTCTGGTTCTTTAACAACATAATTTGTATATACATGAAAATCGGTTATACCCACAAATGTTGGTAAATATTTATTTACGTGTGTAAGGGATATAGATTTATCTTCCTTGAAATTATAAGAAGAAAATCCAATATAATTTTCTTTAGGTAAAATTTTCTTTATAGTTAGACTATGTATATATGTCGATGTTTTTGCATTAAATAAGTAAATACGTACATCATTTTTTTGAGCTGTTACTTTTACACTTATTAAACCATTATTTTGTAATAAACCTAAATTATAATTTTTTGCACTATTATTATTAATATTTATAGATTTGTTTCCATTATTTATTAATGCATATACAGCTAGATCATTTTCTCTTAATTGAAAATATACACATATGCCACTAAATGTTTTTTTATAACCATATAATATAACATCTTCTTCATTCAAAACTATTGGCTCGTTACTAGTGGTGGGTGATTGTACAGACATCTGATTTTCTAATATCCAAAATGCAAAACCATTTGTTTTATCTTTTTCATCGATATTTACATTATATGTAATATTTTTTCCAGGTTCATTTTTATAATAACTTCCATCAATCGATTCTTTATAATATTTTTTATAAATATTGAAACTGAAACTAATATCAAAGACGTCTGATTTTATTGGGGTGTTGTTATATAATATACCCCTTCGATTATACACATTAGGTACAAGCACCAAATAGTTATTAGTTGGTGCTGCTGAATAATCTATGACCCATCCATTGTTTAAATCTTCGATCTGAATTGGAGATTTAAAAGAGTGTATTGGGGAAATAACATTTTCATTTTTATTTTTTGATTCACCCTCACACTTATTTATAAACAAATAAAATATTAATACGATTAAAATATGTATAAATCTTGCATAATATTTATTCATTGTATTTTTATTTTAGTCAAATATGTCAAAGAGACCTTTTATTTTGTCATTAATCTGGAACTCATAAGTTAGTTATCTTCAAAAAATAAAAAGAATGACACTGTGAAACTCTCACGGGTGCGAAACAATGAAATGTTTGAAATAAATTGTGGAAAAAAGTTAAAAAATTGTAAATAAAAATGAATATAATTAATAAAAATAATTTATTTATCAAATTAATAAAACCTTGTGGTTAGAAAAAATGAAACATTGTGACAATACCCATAAGCTTTGAAAAAAAAAAAAAAAAAAACTAATATATACGAATTGTAATGTATTTAATCCGCATCGGCAGTATAATTACTATATATATGTTAATTTACCAAATAATAAAAAATATGAAAATATAATTTTACAGCAAAAAAAACGAAAGAATATATTTTTGATTTAGAAGGTATAACGATAATGATACATAAATTTAGTAAGCTATTATGCATACTTTATGATTTGCAATACGGCTATTCCTAAAGCATATAATAATATGCTATTATTTTTTCCTATAATATTTGGTATCGGTAAATGCTTCTCTAAAATATATTAAAAAAATTAATGAAAAAAAAATTGTAAAAATGTAATAAAATACGCGAAAAATAAACGAAAAATAAATAAAACTGCTATAATTTCAATATGTGCAAAACAGCAGTAAAAAAATTAAATAACACGCAAAAAATATATTGCCTTTTTACCCTTTTTAAATTATAATAATAAATAAGCAAGGAAATTAAAATTGCACAATGGATATATCATTGTTTCAAGATAAAAATAAAATGAATAATTTTTTAATGTGAATTTATGTAATAATAATCTTCACCTTAAAAATGAAGGTGTATATATATATAAGCCTTTTTTACTTTGTTCTAATTTGGTATTTCACATTAACGCCGTAAAAGAAAATATAAAAACAAAAGCATTAGCCTTAATTAGTATAACATAAAAGTAGAATGTGTGACTATTCTCATTTCTTTTTATAATTATTTTCCCCTTATATATGCATTTTATGAAAAATGGTATCATTAGCGAAAGGAACGAAAAATATGCAATAATACCAATTTTCTGCAGACACCTTGCTTGTTCATATTTTTTTGTTACACGTTTGGTCTGGTACGTTACCTGTATAAGCAAAAGTATATTTATACCTATTTTTCAATACACTATAGTGTAAATAAATATAAAGATCGATAAGCAGACTCATAACGGTTACGATCATCCCTTTCTTTAACTATTGTAGTCATTATATATGCATATAACTATGTGATCGAACTTAAAACTGTAAAGTGACATTATTATTTGTTCATTTTTTTTAAAAATATTATGAATAGAGAATGTAAAAAAGGAACCAAAATAGCTATTTGTTTGTATTTTTTTTTTTTTTGGTTACAAATGTAAGCATTTTAGCTGACCAAGTAATAACAAAAATGTAGGAATAAAAAATGGCTAAAATGCGCTTTAATATAAAAACCTATTACCACAGTATTAAACCGTGAGAAAATAATAAAATAAAATAAAAGGAAGAGGGTAGAATAAACACTATGCAGACAAAATATGTTGTAGTTCTTTGATAAATTATATGTTCTTATATAATCATTTATATATATTTTTTAATCAATGGAAAAAATGTTTACAAGTTAAACTTGTAATATAATAAAAATTCATTTTATATGGATGAATGTATAATCCACAGACTTTTTTAAATTGTTATACATTGATATGTTTTTTTATTCTTATTTAAGACACAATTGGGGGGTGTAGATATATATAAAAATTTGAAAGTATCATGGAATATTATTTAAAATATATAAATATAAAAATTTTAATATTTAAAGAAATATTTGTACATACATGTATATTAGGCCTTATTCAACTTTTTACCAAATTTGGTATACACATGCGTGCACACATGTGTCGTTTTAAAGTTTATTTTTTATCTTATATTTAAGTGGAAAAAAAAATATACACACATGTAAAAATAACATAATAATAATATTCTTTGTCTTTATAAGTTTTAATTTTTTGTTAAAAGCGTAAAAGAGTGGTATGCTCCAAAAAAAAAGATAAGCCTTTCCCTAATGTGGAACATATGTACATACAGATATATGTATGTATCCTTGTCTACTTAAATGTAAATAGCATGCACTTTTTTTAAAAAAAATTTTCAACCTTTATTTCATTACAACGTATTTCGTAACAAGTGGATAAATAAAGAGGAATAGAAAAAAAAAATCATCTTATATATATATTTATGTTAAAAGATATAATGAACGAATATGGTAATCAGCTTTATTCTAATCAGCCAATAATAATTGACAATGGAAGTGGTTATATAAAATCAGGCTTCGCAGGGGATGATGCCCCTAACCTTGTATTCCCTTCCTAGTATGTAATGAATATGTGATTACTTTATGCATATAAAAAATAAACGACAGAAATATATGCACACAACAACAGCATGTATCATATTGTTATATAAAACTTTCGAACATATCCACTTTTTATTTTTTAGTGTTGGGCGACCAAAATACAAGAGGGTTATGGCTGGAGCAGTAGAGGGGAATTTGTTTGTTGGAAATAAAGCAGTAAGCAAAAATAAATATATCAAACTAAATAAATTATAAAATAAAATTAAATACTTATAGACATTTAAATTTATAGGAAGAATATCGAGGGTTATTAAAAGTTACTTATCCAATAAATCATGGGATTATTGAAAATTGGAATGACATGGAAAATATTTGGATACATGTTTATAATTCACTAAAGATAAATTCAGAAGAGGTATAATATACATATGGTATAAGAGTTTATATTTTTCTAATTTTTTTTAATATGTTATATTCATTACGATATATTTTTATTGCACATTTTTGAATAATTTTCCATTTTATGTTTTTCTTTTTCTTTTTCTCGTCTTAGCATCCAGTATTATTGACAGAAGCCCCGTTAAATCCACAAAAGAATAAAGAAAAGATTGCTGAAGTATTCTTTGAATCTTTTAATGCCCCAGCTTTATTTATTTCTATACAAGCAATACTATCTTTATATTCATGTGGAAAAACAAATGGTACAGTTCTTGATTGTGGAGACGGTGTTTGTCATTGTGTGTCCATTTATGAAGGTAAGACGAGAAAAAAAATAAAGTAATATATAATATATTAAAATTTTGGCTATATTATGGAAAAATAATTCATACATATTTTTTTTAACAAAGGATACAGTATAACGAACACCATTACCAGATCTGACATTGCAGGACGAGATATTACTACATATTTAGGATACCTGTTAAGAAAAAATGGGCATTTATTTAATACGTCTGCTGAAATGGAAGTAGTAAAAAGCATGAAAGAAAATTGTTGTTATGTCTCGTTTAATATGAGTAAAGAAAAAAATACTTCAGAAAAATCGCTTACAAATTTGCCTTATATACTCCCAGATGGGTCACAAATATTGGTAAGCTTATTTTTTTACTAAACCGTTTTTTGCATGAACAGTCAGAAAATATAGAACGTGCCCCTAGCGTAGTCACACACTTGCATGCTGTATATTATGTATACTTTTTTATTTTAGATTGGGTCTGAGAGATACAGGGCACCGGAAGTTCTCTTCAACCCGTCCATTTTAGGACTAGAGTATTTAGGTTGGACAAAAATATTACTTAAAAAAAGTGAATTAGATTTTGTTTAATATAAAAAGTAAAAATTGTGAAATACAATGGTTATATATATATGCATGTTTGAATTTACCCATCCAGGGTTGTCTGAGTTAATTGTCACCTCTATAACGAGGGCAGATATGGATTTGAGAAAAACCTTATATTCACATATTGTACTGTCAGGAGGTACAACAATGTTTCAGGGTAATTTTAATAATAAAATATATGGATATATTATGACAATTTCAATTAATTGATTTTATATTCTTAATATATTTATATATACTTACATTTTTAAAGGCTTTGGAGACAGACTATTAAATGAGATTCGGAAGTTTGCCCCCAAAGACATTACAGTATTTTAAAGAAAGAAATAGTAGAGCATATGAATGTTGAAATATTTTGCTTTAAATTTTATAAATTTATATATTTTCCATTTTTATAGATCCGAATTAGTGCACCCCCTGAAAGAAAGTTCAGTACATTCATAGGAGGATCGATACTAGCTTCCTTAGCAACATTTAAAAAAATATGGATTAACAAGCAGGTTAGTGAAATGGATAAATATATGCATGTATAAAGTAAAAGCCGAGACAATGCATAATATTTCATTTTCTACTTCTTTACATTTTGATAGGAGTTTGATGAGTATGGTAGTGCAATATTACACAAAAAAACATTTTGATAATATTTTTTTAAGTTAAATTTTGTTTGAAAATGTTTATTTTTGAGTAAAGCATTTTCTCAATTATTTATTTTTTACATAAATCGAATTAAAAACAACGACACTTCAAATAAAGTTGATAGTTCCTATCGCATGCAATGCATATATAAAAATGCAATATATGATATGCAGGAAAATATATATTAAGGGTTGAATAAATTGTTTAAAAAATAAGTATACATATGCGTGTGTAAATTATTATAAGGATTTTGCATGTATTTCTTTATTTTTTTTATTATAACTATTAGGGTTAAGTATAATTTTAAAACTTCAAAGTATTACAAAAAAAAAAAAAAACGATGTGCATACATCAGTAACTAATCAGTCACAAAACGGTGCTCTATATCTTTTATGTTGCAATTTTTGGTTATTCTGCATTCTGTAAATTTAGACAGCATTCGAAAGGGTATGAAAATGTAAAAAGTATAAAGAATGAACATATGGAAAAAATATAAAAACTGGTTTACCTTTTAAGAGTTGTAATTTGATAAGACGGTATTTTTGAGCATACAAATTCTTTTGATCTGAAAAAAAAGTAAAATATATTATGAATAATTTACATTTTTATTATTAATTAGTGTGAATTTTATGCAATTACCATTTGGAATATTTTTTAATTTCTCATGAATAATTTTGTTAGCAGTCTTATTGATAATCTAAAAGTAAAGAAAGGAATAAAATGATTCTATATAATTATAAAACTGTTATATTTAAAAATGTGAAAAATTAAATTAATACCTCCAAAGTACTTGTTTGAATTACTGGTTTGGGGCTTTCTTTTTTTATGATTGCTTTATTTGTTTTTTTTATTTCTTTTATAAAAGTTGCAAAATGTTTGTATATAAAGAATAATAGTTCTGTAAGCTGAAAATAATTTTAAAAAAAATGATGATCATAATATGTTGTATTATTAGGAAAGTAAACCATAATGTTTTATACGTAGACAAGCATAAATGTATAATTTTTTTGTAAGTTATTACTTTGTTTTTATTTTTTAAACGATTAACTTGGATAGATATAGTATTTGCTTGCCACTTTCGAGTAGCCTTAACAAGGTTAATCATTCGAGGGTTTGTTTTCCCATTTTTGAGTCTAATTGCATATTTGTTATGATATAAACAATTTTTTATAATAGTTTCGTTGGATATATATTTAAACTTGTCTCTATTTGTGTTTAATTTTATACAATCTTTAGCTGGGGTGTTTAAAAATGCTTGAATGTATAGAGAGTTATCTGAAAAAGAGAAAGAAATAAAATATAAGTATATATGTAATAATACATATTTGTGTGTGTGTAAAATAATTTTAGTATGTCTTACATTTTTTTGAAAGTAAATAGTATTTCTTTCTCATTGAAGGAAAGTGAAAAGTATCGTTTAATATAATTATTTTATTTCTATCATGTTTGGTATGGGAATTTTTTTTTTCATTTTGATTGATCAAATGATAGCAATATAAATATGCAACTTTTCTAGCAATTTTCCAATATTTTTTTTGATTAATTAATGTAGGTTTTATGTTTTTATTTTTCCTATTGTTTTTTAAAAAAAATAATTTATTTTTTAGACATCGTTTTTTTATGTCAGGGTAATATATTTTCGTTTTGGGGTTTTGCTTTTCAAAAATAAAAATTTTGTTTGTCATTATTGCAATGTTATTTTTTTCAATTTTTTTTATTTTCTTATACTGATTGATATGTCTTTTTTTATTTTTTGTTGAATAGAATTGTTTCTCAATATCATCTGGTGATATATTATGAATAGAAAATTTGTACTTTGATAAAAAGTGTTGAAAATGTTTAATTTGGTTAGCAAATTTTTTATAAAATATGAAAAAGGTCTTTGGCTTAGCTATACGGATAAATATTTTTTTCCTACTTATTTTTATACACTCTTTAGTTATGCCACTCTTGTGAATGTGCTCACTGCTTTGGCCATTGCTATGGGCATGTTTATGCTTGACATGTTTAGGAAGCGTGTGTGGGGTAACGCATAGTTGTTTTGCTTTATTTACTTTTTTTACATTTTTAATTTTGTTGTAGACGGCATTGAGAGAGCCTTGGAAAGTTGAGCGAGGTGGAGAGTCGCCCAAGGAGGTGACAAACAAAGTTTTATATAAACATATTAGAGAAGAGAATGATAGATTTGTTTTTCTACCTGCATCATTATTATTCAATTTAGGAACTTTATTTATTTTAGAGCAATATTTTATTAGCTGTATGAAGAATATCTTTTCATAACTACATCTATATGATATGTTATCCTTTTTTAGGTTATATAATAAGTATATAAAAAAGAAAATTTTTTTTTTTTTTTTAATAAAAAAGTTTATTAATGTATCTTTTCCGCTACATGGAGGCCCATAAAACATAAAGAGAAAATTCATTTTTTCATTTCTCTTTAAATATGAAAAAATATATATAAAAATAAATAGGGCCTAACTATAAAAAAATTGACAAAGGAAAAGATAAAACTATTCTATAACATTTTAAGTGTATTTAAAAAAAAATAAAAAAATAATTAAAATAAATTTTGTATAAGTTTATAACTTTAAAAAATAATAAGGATATTTTATATTTAAAAATTATTCTTGACGTTTAAAAAATTATCATTGTATACCCCCAAATTTGATTATTGTGAAATTGAGATATACATATTTATTTTTTTAAAGTAAATATATTATTCATATAACAATCTATATCAAATGGTTTAATATTTATTTTGTTAAATATTTGTTTCGTATATTTTTTTTTATCTTGTTCTTCAAAAATGTTGAATATAGCGCCTTTGTTGTTTACTCTCCCTATTCGTCCACACCTATGCACATACTCAGTGGGGCCTAAAAAGGGAAAAATAGAAAGTAACAAATGGAAAGTAATAAACAGAAAGTAGTAGATAGAAAAATTTGCTATTGCTACTTCAAAATGTGGCAAGAGCATACGCATATATAAGTGCCTGTTTTACACTTGTTTGATGCTTACTTAGGGGCATGTCAAAATTGATGAGGGTCGTAAAGCCAATACAATTAATTCCTCTATATAACAAATTAGTTGATATAAATAAAAAGTTAACATACTTTTTTAAATTCTTATAATTGATTAAGTCATTTTTAGAAAAGTTTGCATAATTAATATCTTTAAATATTTTTTTTTTTTTTTTTTCATTTCCAGAAAAAATTGTTTGTATGTCAACATCAAATCGGTTTCGAAATAAACTCCATAGGTCCATAACTCGTTTCTGTTTTAGAAAAATGTAAAGAGAAATGTCAAAGCAAATGAAAAGATAAAATGAAAAAGAGCAAACAAGAGTAAGACTAGTTTTGGGACTCACCTTTGTGTTGCAGAAGACTAAAACATTCTTGTTAAGAGGATTGGAAAAAAGAATTTTTAAAAAATAAGACATTGCATTATTATTTTTGATCTGACTTTTTTTATTATAGCAATAATTAAAGTGTATTAAGTTTTTTGGAATTTTAATTGTGTCTTCAATTTTAAATAATGAGTTTATTATTTTTTCTTCTTTCTCATAATTTATTGGAGGAGTGTCCGTTGGTTGTTCGGTTGGATCTTCTTGTTTTGCACCTTTGCCTAAAAGGCTAGTTAAAAATCTTTCTGAAATAAAATGTTTTGTGTATAGGAGATATGGATATATAGCTGATGTTGCACTACAACATATCACATTAGTAATTGATGGCGTTTTTTTTTTCGTTTTTTTTGTGTAAATACTTTTTAATATTTTCGAGAAAAAAGTATTTTCCAACTCAATTTTGGTCATGGCTTTGTCCTTATCAATTTTATCATCCTCGAACTTGTTAAAAAAGAAATCATATTCGTCAAAAATCACAGTATGAACATTTTCTAGATTTATAGTTTTTTTTTCATTTATTATAGTATGTACTCTTCCCGGGGTTCCAACATATATATTTACATTTACAATATCGTTGTCATTCTCTTCACATTCTTTTATTATATTCATTTTGGGTTTTCGCAAATTTTTTAACTGATATTTTATATTATTTCCACCTATTAATAAATGGACATTCATATTTATTTTACTTTTATAAAGCAAGTTCATCTTTTCAAGACATTCTTGTTGCTCTTCAGTGATATATTCAAATTGTGTTAGAGATTTATTTATTTCAAAAAATTTAGAAGCATAGGATTTATAAAACGAATTAATTATATCTTTATACAGTTCGTAGATTTGCACAGCCACCTCTTTATTGTATGTCAAAATTAGGATATCATTTTGTTTTACTTTTGCTTGTCCATTTGGATTGCTATTATTGGGGACTGCTTTATTACTTTCTTCATCTATTACATAATTTAAAATATTATTTTTAAGTATTTCATAATTTTTATTGATAAAGTCAGTGTTTATCTGATCAGAGCAACAAAAGGATGTTGTGCCATTTAATTGTTTGGCTTTGTAAAATATTTCATTTTTCTTTTCTTCATCATTCTCAACTTGTTTCGTTTCACAATTTTGATTAACATTTTCAGAAAGTTTTAAATTAGTAATTTGTTGAAAAATCGGAAGTAAATACATAAAAGTTTTTCCAGTTCCAGTTGGGCAATGTAAAAAAAAAGTTCTTATCAAATTTTTACTAGCACTATTATATTTATTAATATATATTATTTGTTTTGCTACTTTTTCATTTTGCATCTGAAAATTTGCATCATTAGAAATTTCATTTGTGCATCTCATCAAATCGTAGGATGCATTATTTAAGAAATACATGAGGATTGGGATTATTTTTTTTTGGTAAAATGTTGGATTATCTATATTGTTATATTTTAAATATACGTTGATAAAGTTGTCGTAAATCCCGATATTCTTAAACGTGTCCGCTTTGGTTATTTCGTCTTCTACTTCCCCCTTTTCGTCTTCTACTTCCCCCTTTTCGTCTTCTACTTCCCCCTTTTCGTCTTCTGCTTCTCCTTTCGCATTTGCATTAAAATCGACAATGGTACTGAACAAGTTCAGTCGTTTTGCCTGACTTTCAAACTCTGCTGGGACATCATTTTTAATTTCGATCTCCTTTCGAAACCCATCTATGCTATTTCCAATTTTTAATATTTTTCGTATGTCCAACTTGTTAACCATTTCGTCGTAATTGGACGGTTCCTTTGGGTCCACTTCCTTTGTTTCGCTCGTTTCGTTCGCTCTCTTTACTTTGCTTGGCTTGGGTGGCTTGTTCGTTTCCTTTAATTGGATTGGCTTAGTTGGCTTGCTCGTTTCCTTCACTTTGCCTGCCTTTGTTGGCCCATTGTTTGTGAGCATTTTTTGGAGGATCTCATTTTCGCTGATATCTGTTTTTGCACTTTGCTTATTTTTATGCATTTCAAATTTTCTCGTTTTTATGTTTAATTTTTGAAGGGATTGATTCAAATCTTTATCGAACATGTTTAATATTTTTTCTTGCTCTTTCTTTTTTTTATTGTCCACTATTTTTCCATCTCGTTTTTTCCCTCCATTTTGTTCGGCTTGCTTTTTTGAAAGTCGATTTGTTTTTTCCAAACTTTGCACATGCTTGTTATTATTTACTATTTTGTGGTTGAAACTATTTGTGTAACTTTTTCTTCTTCCTTTGCTTTCATTTTCGAGTTTTTTTTTAATTGTGTTTACTTCCTTTTTATTGTATTTTTGTTTCTTATTCAAATAGATTGTTTGATGGGTACGTCGTTTTTCCCATGCTTTGTCATTATAGCCTATGTCATATTTTTTTTTTTTTTTTTTTTTTCCATTCAAATTTATTATATTTTCATTTTGGCTAGCTTGCCCATTATCTTCGTTTTTGTTATTTCCATGTTTGATAGTAAAGTTGTCTTCCCATTTTTCATTTTTCAAGTTGAACTTACTTCTATTTTTTAAAAGATAAACATTTGAAGAAAAGTTTCTTTCCCATTTGTTGTTTATGATTAACGAGTTTTGTTTCTTAAAGAATGTAAAACAATTTACTTTAAAAAAAAAACAAAAAAAAATAAAAAAACAGGTATACCAAATGTGGGGAAAAGGGAACATTTATGTATGCCAATCAAAACTGAGGAATTACATTTTTTCAATTCAAAAGTTAAAATAGGAAAACAAATATATACATATTCGGAAAAATAAAACAAATAAAAATTTGAAAATATTTAATAAATTAAAAAATTTAGAAAAATATGATAAACAAAAATAGAAAACTATAATAATGTAAAGAAAATTAAAATGAAGAGAGTGGAAAAAAAAACGGTAGCCTATATATGCACATATTTTTGAAGCAGATGGATTAGGCTTTTTTTTTTTGAAAATAATTTTTTTAATAATTTTTAAAATGGTTATGTATAATTAATGAATGCTGATTTAAGGGACATTTGTATTTGTATTTTTTTATTAACACTTCAAAATAAAATATAAGAAAAAAAATGATGTTATAGTCAATCGAAATAATTAAAAAAATAATTTCTTTTAATTCTTCAGACATAAACAAACAAGAAAGGAAAGATAAAGGTTCTACAATTTCGACATCATTTATAATCTGTTTGAAAATCGTTTGATTTATTATTTTTTTAGTTAACACATTTTCATTGTATAAATAATTTATCCTTTCTTTTATTTTACGAATACTCTCAATCATTTGTTGCATCTGCAAAGGTATAGTAAAGGGAAACAAACAAAATTATATTATTTTGATAAATTTGGCATATATAATGATATAAATTTTAAAGCCACACAAAATTTCAACTTTTTAAATAACCTTAGGAATGTTAATAATGAACAGATTAGAAATTATATTTAGAGAAGTGTTTTTTATTTGATCATCATATAATTTGTTAAGTATACTAAGACATAAAAATAGAATTGATGAATAAATTTTTTCATAACATTTTTCAATTCTTGAAAGTGTCAAAAATAATTGCATTGCCTTTTCAAGAAACCTAAGATTAAAGAGGGAAGGAAAAGTATATATAAGTGTGTGTGATAAATATAATTGAAAATTTTCGACTGAGCATATAATGGCACATCCTATATAACCTATACTCCTGACTACATTTTGGAAATCCATTTTGTATGTCAAACTTTTTCAATTTAAGACATAATGCTGGTATTATATCTTTCGAAATTCTAAAGAAGAAATAAAAATTATCAATCATGTTAATTCATAAATACTCATAGGTTTGTCACTCTTGTAAGTGGCTGAGAAATAATAGACTGCCTTACCGCTCGACCGAAATTGTGTCATCTATTATGCTAACATAATTTAGTATCTTTAAAATGGTAAGAGTGTTTACTCGTGTATTTTGAGAAAGGGCCACATGCACATACCCCCACACCTGCTCATCAGTAAGAAGTAAATCGATATGAAGTAAAGAAATACGAAGCATTGACTTAGCAAATTTGTAGAGAGCAATATGCTCCGTTTCTTTTCCATTTTACTTGACATATTTTGGGGTACAACTCAAAGCGACGGGTAGAAAAAATAAACAAACACTGGAGAATACACAACTGTGCGCTGTATTGGATAGGCTCGCTTTAGGAAGGGAAAAATAAAATGAATGCATATGTAAGTAGAGATAGGGATAGAGGTGAAATGTAGGGACTACCTCCCTTTCGCATAGCAAATGTGTAATACTTACTCGTCATGACAAAAGAACTTCTTTGCAAAATTAAAAATGTGTGAGGTTGTAAACCTAATAGCTGGATAAATATGTTGATCTGTGCATTCTGTAGAGCCTAAATGATTGTTCTGATCACCAGCATCGTAGTAATCGTCGTCTACAATTAAGTTTGCAACCTGGTGATAATTAATGTTTTTGTCGGCAAGTGTTTTTATATTTTCATAAAAATGTTCTGCAGTATTTAAAAATGTGGTTTTAGACTCTTTTGACCAAGTTGGCATATTTTTGAAAAATAAATAATTATGCAAAAGTGCGTTTTTTTTACAATTTTGTGCGAAGCATTGTTGAGGAGTCCCTACTTCATCATTTGGACTAAACAGATTGTTATCTACATTTGTTTCGTGTAAATTATTGAAGGTATTTTTTTTGTTTATTTCGTTTTTCAAATCGTTAATATTTATGTAAGTATGTCCAGCTAATATTTTATCTTTTATTACAGACATATATTTTTGTTGAGCTAATATTTTCATTCGATTTTGATATACAATTTTGTAGAATAAATAAAGTATATAATTGAAAATGTTTAAAATATTTGCAATTATGATATTTTTATTATTTAAAAATATGAAACCATTTGTTTTTTTTTTTGTAATTTTTATAATATTTATACATATGTCTTTATATATATGCACATTTGAATAGTTACAAAAAATTAACATTCTAATAAGCTTAATCAGTTTCATACATTTATCAGCCGATTCAATGTTAATTATTTTTTTATAAATATAGGAAGTTACTATGTCTTGGTATTTGCAAATTATTTGTGTTAGCTCATGATTATAAAAAAAAATTTTATTTTTTATACTTTTCCCTTCCTCATTATTGGATATATATTTGTGGGTAGTAAACAAAAAATAAGCAGACAATTGCTTGACGTTGTTTGACTCACTATTTGTGTTTAACAAAAAGAAAACAAGATGTTTGTAAAAATATTTTTTTATTACTTCATCTAAATTTGATAAATATAATATTAAAAAGGATTTATTTATACATATAATTAACAAAGATATGTAATAATAATTTAGATTATTTTTTTTTTCTTCCCATATTTCATTTTCTTTTATTTTTTCGAAACATAAGCAAATTATATTTTCTACAACCTTTTGTATATTCAATTTAAATTTTGTTAATTTTATTATTATTGCTAATGAAAAATAATTATTAAAAATGTTTGAATATTCGACTAAAATGGTTTTTATTAATTCTGTTTCGAGTCTTTCTTCAATATGTGTGGTATACATTTTGTCTTTGCCTGCTAGTTTTGTCTTCACCCATAGTAAAATAATTAGAAAATCGAGATAATAATTTATAAAATGGAAGATTTTGCACTTTTGATTTATTCTCATTATGTGGTTGTCAATACTTTTGCTGCCTTCTTCATTTTTTAGCTCAAGCTCAGAAAATAAAACGTCATTGATGTAGCTTTCGGCTTGGCTATTTTCGCACGCCAAAAAGGAAAAGATTGTTACCTCGTTTATCAGGCTGTAAATGAGAAGATGAAAAAAATGAAAAAAAATGTGTAACCATTATATCCAATATGCGTGTGGGCATTATAAAGAATCCAGTTTGGGAACTAACCTGACGGGCTGATGCTTAAAGCAGCTCTTCAAATTTGCCAACGTTAACAAGTTAGAAAAATTAAATGAATTTGACAAATCTTGAGTATTATCAATGATAGACAGGGCAGGGTTATTATATATGTCAATATTATAAAATAAATTGTTTTCAGATAAAACTATATTATGTATGTTAGTCTGAAAAGGTTGATAATTTGTATTATGATTTGATGGTAAATTGGTTATTTCATACAAATTTAATAAAAAATTAAAAATAAGACAGCTATTAATATGTTTCGAAAAATGAATAATATTTTTCATCTTAAGGTTATAATTAATAAAAGTGTAATATATATATCCCCTTAAAAACTTTAAAATAAAAATATTATCTTCCTTTTTTAATAAAAAAATATTATATAAATATTTAAAATAATAATGTTCTATATTATAATTTAGCTGATCAAGTGAAGAATTATTTATTTCGTTGTGACATAAATTTTCAGATTTTTTTTCTGAAAAGTTTTTTGTAAAATTTAAAAATATTGTATATAAATCATTTTGAAATTGACTTCCAAATTGGATAGAAAATGGCTCGTCTTTTTGTGTATCCATATTTAGAGTATTAACCGAATTTTCCATATTTTCGGGGCACACTTTCTTACTTTCATCACTAGCACTTTTAATATGACTAGAAGAAACATATTGATCAGTTTCATTACCAATCATATGCTGATTAAGCTTTGTGTCTTTATATGCTTTGTCACCATTTTTTAATATATTTGTTAAGCTTGTTATTTTGTGAATCTCCAAATTGGGTTCTTCAAAATATTGTAAAATTTTATTATTAAACACGAAATTTATATTAGGTAAAAAATTTATATCTTTATCATAAAACATTTGAGATAATATAAAAAAAAAACTCATAAGAATTAAATTTCTATTTAAAATGGTATAATATTTAATAAGGACTTTGCAAATATCCAAAATTTCATATAAATCATCTCCAATCTCTATATCATTTTTATATTCATTATAATTGTAATTCATTAAAATATAATAACAAATAAAATAAATGTTAGATATAATACTTTTTTCTTCTACAATATCGATGTTGTTTAAAAAATAGGTTGAGTCTCTTTGTGGGTTACTAAGTTGACCATTTAAAGAGATATCCTTTTTTTCAAAATTTGTTTTGTCTTGTTCTGAATTCTCATTGAGTATCCCCTTTGATAATACACACTGTTTCGCTACCAAATTAGTCATCTTTATAAAGTCGTCATGCTGAGATAATTCATTTATGTTACATAAAATGTAGGTATCTCTTTTTAAATATTGGGAAATAACATCATTTTCGATGGACAAGTAATAGTTCAATATTTTATCAATTGATATTGTAAATATTTTTAAAATAAAAATTTTAATTTTTTTGATATTAATACTTTTATATAGAATAAACAAATTTAAACTAACACATTTAAATATTTTTTTTATTATATATGTATTTTTTATTTTTTTATGAATAATATACAACAATTTTAGACTTTTTAATTTAATTTTATTATTTTTATTTATAATAAATTCTAGTAAAATTCTGATAATGTTTAAAAGGCAAAAAAAAGTATCCAACTTTTTGTCCAATTTATTCCTATCGCTACTTTTGTAGCTAGCTATATTAGTTGGACTTATTGAGCTAGCTTCATTTATTCCATCAAATGCATTATGAGGATACATATATTTAAATACATTTTTAATATATTTGATTATAATTAAATGGAAACCTTCATTGCTTAGTATTTTGTCATTTTCATCAACATCTGTAGGTGCTTTCTCTTTTTCAGTTATATACAAGTCTAACAAAGACGATATAATATTTATTCCAGAAAAAAAAAATATATCCTCATCTTTTATATTTAATTTTGGAACACATAGTGAAAGGGTTTTTATAAAATATTCAATTGTTACATAACATTTAGGACTATATAATATGTCATATGTTTTTATATAATCGTTAGAAATATATGTACTGTTAATATAATTTTTGGGTAGGAAATTTGGAGAATCATTGTTATATTTTTTATTTTTTAATAAATGGATATATATTTTTATTTTATTATAAATTATAGAGAATAAACTATAAAATATATTTCTATCTTTATCTAACGGATTGACAATATTAGAAGTAATATGATTTTTTTTAATATGGTTGTATATATTTTTTACACTTATAAGATCATCATTGGTGTTATTATTTTTTATAAAAAATATAATCCAGCTAAATATATCGTTATTCTGTCTATGGTCCATATTGTCAATGAGAAAACTTCACATAAGTATTAAAGTGTTGATATATCCATAGCCTTACCCACGTGAATATATTATTGGTAAATAAATATAACGCCCGTCGTAGAGGGTAAAAATTTATAAAAAATTGGCCATGCTTGAAATTTCACATTCTATGGTAGTTTTTTTTATACTTTATTTTGTATTATTCATTTTTATTTTTAAAGTTAACAGTTAAATGACAATATTTTTGTACTTAGTTATTTTTTCTATTTTATTAATAGTATTATTTGATCATAATCCCATTTTTGAAACAATTTGCTTTCCTTCGACTTTTAATTTATAGCAGCTGCTATATATATAAATATGTTTACCTCTTTAAACACAAAAAAGTGCTATGTAATAAATGTAATATACAAAATAATGTACAAGCTAAATGATGTAACAAATTTACACTATAATTCTTATGTACTACATGAACAATGAAAATAAATTATCGCTTACCTATATTTTATACCTTTTTTATATTTTTCTTTTTCTAATATTTAATACATCAAAATTAGGTCACAAAAAATGAAAGAAATTGTGTAGGTTCTTCGTTGTTTTAAAAAATATACCCACCTTAGAATTCGAAGTATAAAAAATTTAATAAATAGGTTTTTATATAAATTTTGTTTCCTTCTTTTTGCACATTTTGTGTATTCATTATTTCGTCATCATACTATATATATTTGCATTATTGAGAAGCTAGTAGTCAATGGGAAAACACTTTTTAAAGTGTAATAGGCATGTAGAAATGTATATTCTGCTTATTTATTTCAAAATTATCCTTAAATATTTTTTTAAACTATATATGCATGTTTTATTATAAATACACACACAATGTTAAGTTACTTCCCAATGGAGAGAATCATTTCTATGCAAATTATAAAGGATATGCGATATAAATAACATATATGAATATTGTTATAGGACATTTTTTTAATCTTTAAGATAGGGATAAAATAAGGCATGCTTACAATTATGTATAATAAATTGGGGGTTATTTGGTTTATTCATCAATACACACAGCTACAACATTGCCATTTTATTATATATCATATTATAAATGGAATGTTAACATATTTGTATATTCTCTAATTTTGTTATAAATTTGTTTTCGTTCATAATTAAATGGGCCTTAAGATTGAAATGGGCAATTATATATATCCTTATAAGGTCATTTGTTTTAATTTTAAAAAGCTAGACCTTTTAAAATTTTTATTTCTTCGTTGAAAATTTCATATAGAAGAAATATATTATTATGTAAATGCATAAATGCTATAAAATTGTTGAATAGCTGTGCAGGCGAATAATGAAAAAAAAAAAAAATTGTCTTTTTTACCTGTATTGTACATGCATTTTATGCCTATATATGCATAATTTACATGAACATGAAGTAATTATATGGGTATTTTGCCAATTCTGTCTGTTTTTTTATATCCATTCATAATTTTTTTTCCAAAATGTATTTAAAAAAATATATACATATTATATTATCGTGTGACCCATTTTTAAGGGATATTTACAAAAGGTATACATTGTTAAAATTTGTTAAATAAATATATTTCTCTTTACCACATTTGCAATTTTTTGCAATTATTTTTTTTAAATGTAGAATGCTTATTAAAAATGAAGGGAACCTGAATGGTGTTAAGTATTTTAATTATATGCTTAATCTTTATTTTTTATTTTATATCTTAAGTGTAAATAATAGCAGTAATAATAATTCTGATGATGTATGTAAGTTAAATTAGAGGGAAATAATAATTTTATTACGTAAAACAATATAAGTATGACGAATGAAATAAATGTTGCAAAAGAGAAAGTACGAAATGGAAAGACAGAATTTTTCTCCAACGGTTTAGGCAGCCCACAGGGAATAAAAAAAATATATAATGATAATTTGAATATGCCTGAAAAATGCTTAAAAAAGGAAGAAATTTGTACTTCTAATGTTGTGAATAACGTAAATGGAAGTAATAGCGATGGTTCAAAAGCTGCACAAGATTCAATATGTCATGAGCCCTTCAAATTAATTTATGAAGATAGTTGCACACATGTTGAAATTCCAACCATAATGTGCCAAGGCGAAGAAAACAAATATAGTAGCATAACATATTTTGGTACTACTATTATTAATAGGCATAAAAGCAAAGAGAAAAAAATTTGTATAAACAAAATAAACAATTTAAAATTATTTTTAAAGAGCAAATTAAAAGAAGCTAATTTGAAAAATAGACGTGTATTTTTAAACAACATTAAGAATATCGAAGATATATTAAATTATAATTTTCGTTTGATAAAGTATAATACATACAAAAATGATGTACCCCTGTTTTGTGAGCATGACAACTTTGTTGGGCATACACCGATTGTAAAGAATAAATTACACGAATTAAAAATTGCAGAGATGAAAAGAAATATAAAACAAAGTATTGCAATGAATTCAGATAATATACCATTTATTGTCAATAATAGTTTTGCAGAAAATATTCCTAATCAATGCAGCAATGAAAAAACTAGTGAAAATTATAGTATAGATAATATTTATGAAGGGGTCGAAGACGCAACAAAAAAAAAACAAATAAATAAATCGAATGAAGAAAGCTTCAATAAGTCTTCAAACAAATCAGACGAGTTGAAAGAATTTTCTATATATAGCAAATTAAACGAAATAGAATGTGTAGAAGAACCTGGTATGACATATAAATGTGTGTATCCCCAAAATACAAAAATTACCGATGATATTAAGTGCCGCCATAATGGAGATAGTTCGAAAGGGCTTCAAGTAGAAAATTTTCAAATTGTATTCAACTCTAAATTTGAAAGTGGTAACTTACAATATGTATTAAAGGAAAAGAATAAGGAATATTATTCTTTATTTATAAACAGTGATATAAGAATGAATAAGAAAACAAATCAATGGTTTTATTTTAGTGCAAGCTATATACCAGATGAATATTACAAAAAAGAATTAAAAAATGAAAAAGAAAAGAGACAAACATGCGTGAATGAATTTTTAAATGATATAAATAAAGAAACAAATTGTAACCATGTAAAATATTCTGTGGATTTTTCGGATAAATTTCTTGTAAGTAATATTAAAAAGTTAAAAAAGCCAGTTTCTGTAATATTTCGTATTGAAAATATGTCAAAGCCACATTTTTTATACAAAGAAGGATATTCTCCATTAGTTTTTTCAGAGTGTAAAAATAAATTTGAAAATATACAATGGGAAAGAAATGCTTATAATATAAAATATATAAAAAATAATAAATCTAGATATTTTAATACTAAAAAAAATTGTATTGAAAAATTATCCTATACTACTTATACATTGGAATTTAGCTATGACTTTATGTATACATGTGATACTGTATATTTTTCAAGTTGTTATCCATATACTTATTCTTATTTAATGGAATATTTGTCTTCTATAAAAAATTATGTAAAGAAATCCAGACCAGATATTAATTACATTGAGGAAACATTATGTAAGACAACTTGTGGTTTGAATTGCCCTATTTTAGTAATAACAAATTATGATAAATTATATAAAACTTCAAAAGAGGATAAGGAAAATAAAAAATTACATCCAGGATTTGATGATAATATAATGAATAGTATGCTCGATGGAATAAATTTATCTAAATATAACAATAAATGTTTTAATTTTACGAATTCGGATATTTTCGATAGTTGTAATGCTATAAGCACTTATAATGATAAATTGTGGATGTATGATTTATGGCCCTTTTCAAAAGAACTAAATAGTGAGACAAATGCTGATACAAATTTTGATGGAGTGAATGATTTGAATAATTGTAAATGGTCAGACAACTTTATGAGCGAATTTCCAAATTTATTAAAAAAAAAGGTAATCTTAAAAATGGGGAGAAACAAGAAAAATGAGGAGAAAATGGTAATGCCATGTTTAAGAGGGGCATCATTATTACTTAGTTCAAATAAATTGGAAAATAATTCAAAGGAGATCACAAAGGAAATAATTTTTTTGACATGCCGTGTGCATCCAGGAGAAACAAATGCAAGTTATGCAATGCATGGATTTTTATCATTTATTATATCAAACAATATATATGCAAACATTTTACGAACAAATTATATTTTTATAATTATCCCAATGCTAAACATTGATGGTGTAATACTTGGGCATAACCGATTTTGTTCTAACGGGTTCGATTTAAATAGGCAGTGGGACAAACCTATTTATTACTTACACCCAACAATATATACAGCTAAATCATTGCTTAAAAATCTTCAGAAAAATAATAATAAAATAATATTTTATTGTGACTTTCATGGTCATTCCAGTAAGTATAATTGTTTTTTATTTGGTAATTCAGGTACAAGAACATTTTTAAAAAAAAGTAACTATACTGAGCATTTTGCAAATATCATTTATCAATCTATTCCGTGGTTTTCCTTAGAAGATACTAAGTTTAAAAATTTGAATGACAGTGAAGGGAAAGGTGGAACAGCTAGATATATTTGTGGTACGGAATTCAAAATCGATTGTAGCTATACTTTGGAGTTATCTTTGTTAGGGGTGCGTGTAGGAAAAAGCTTGGATCATTTGTCAAGTATTAGGGATGATGATCCTACTGATAATTTTGATAAATCAATCGATATAATAAATGATAGTAAAGATTTGGAATATTCAAATATTCTTTGTAGCCCGAGTAAAGGAATTGAGACCGCGTCCAGTGCCAAAATGATTGTTAAGGGAAGTTCTACTCGTTGTTACACCAACAAACCAAAAGTTAGTCGAAAAGAAACAGAAAAAAATGCAAGCGAATTTGAGGATTCAGAAAAGTGTCAAATTGAATTATGCCTGAGTAATAAGATCAAATTGCAAGGAAATAATGGAAATGATAGTAATAAGGACAAATTCATATTTTTTAATGAAAACCTTTTATTGGTAACAGGAGTTAGTTTTGGTATATGCCTTTTTAAATTTATGAATTTATTTTTGCATTGCAAGACTTATAAAAAAATGGATGAACTAGGGGGAGAGCCTTTGCCAATTTCATCGAATAATTTAGATGATATGTGTGGGGATTCTTTGCAAATAACAGAAAATTTTCAAGACTTGAGTGGAAAATTAAATAATATGAACAAGTCAGGTAATAAAGAAGAAAGTGGTATTATTATTAAAAAAAAAAAATTGAATAAAAATGAACGGTTAAAAATTAGCTGTTACACTTACAACATTGAAAATAAAATAAATAATAAAAATAGCCTGCAATATGTTACTAGCGACGGTTGTAGCAGTGCCAAGAAAGCTGTAAAGGGGTATGCAAAAAATAATGAAAATAAAAATAGTATAGTTAGTAGAATGATTGGTGATAGCAACATTTCGTGTGCATATGTAAGCAATAATTATGGGGATAAACCAGTAATAGGTATTAGCCATAAAAGTATTTCTTTGGATAAAAAATTAATAAAAAACTTTGAAGTTATGCAAGGGAATAATTTGAATGATAAAAAGGGTGATAAAGGTATTTTAGCTAGCTCAAATGAAAAAGATAAAAAAAAAAAAATAGTAATAAAAATAAAAAAGGTACATAGCAATAATAAAAATAAGCTAGTAACAAAAATGAAAAAAAATAGGCACAATAATGGGGGAAGAAATAACGACAACGATGAAGGTACAAAAAAATGTTATACTGCTAAGACAGGAAGTAAAAAGCGATTATTAAAAGGTGAGGATGAAAATGATAAAAACCTTTTGAAAATAAATGAATTAATAAATTTAGATATATTTCCAATTATTAGTAGTTGTAATAATAGTAATATTGTAAGCAAACAACAGAACAACAATAGCCCAAAATCGAATCTTATTTCAAATGTGTATTATAAAAAATATATAAATACAAAATATGCTATAAAAAGGAAAAGGAAGATACGAGTGTGTAGAAAGAAAGGAATTAGTTTTTCAGCTAATTCGAAGGGACATACTTGTATGGATATTATAAAAAATATAATTAAAAGAACGGATTTGCAAAGTGAGGGTTATAAAATATTAGAAAGTAAAAAAAGGATTGCTTGCGATAAAGGGCGTGATAATCGTAATAAGAAAAAGATAGAGAAGGGTAGAAAAAAGAAGAAAAAGAGAAAGAAAAAAAATACTAAAAATATGAAATATATTACTGTTTTACCAAATTGGCATACCAAGTAAGTTCATTCCCACATCATATATAGCTATTTGTTTGTGTGTGTTTGTTTTGCTTATTTTTTACTTTTTCATTTTTCTTTATTAATATTTCTATAAATAACGCATTCTTTTTATGGCAAATAATCCAAAGAAATCGAAGAAACAAAATTTAGGAAATTTAAAATTTGGGGGTATTGCAAATATCCAATGAGGTATGCTATACTGCCTAATAAAAAACAATATGGCATTAACAATGAGAATCATAATAATGCTATTTTTTTTGCGGCGGTATATGTGGCAGTGGTGAATTATTTAATTACCTTTTAGTTAATTTTTTAGCTAGTTTGGTAAATTAATTTATTTGAAAAAAATATTTAGTCATATGCAAACAAATAAAGAAAAAAAATATGAACTGTTCATAATTTTTTCTTTTAAATATAAATAAAATAATTAAAGCTATTTTTTAAATTATATATTAGTGGGACAACAATGAAAGAGTTAACGGCAAGCATATGATATTAAAATATTTTCAGCAAGCTTACTGACATTTTTAGGGATATATATTTTTTTTTTCTTTTTTGACGATTCGCTAAAATGTACATACAATATAGACTATTCAGTGAGCACTCCTTATGGAGAGTATTAGAAATAAACAAAAGTGAGAATTATATTTTGGTTAGCGAGCTAAAAAATATAATAAGAAAACAAAGTAATATAAATTATAATAACAAAATTGATATATACTTTTCGTTATACCAAAATGAAGATGAAGAAGATATAAATAAGAAAACGCGAAACATTTCAAAGGAAATAAAATATTTAGATGTGGATGATAAAATCTATAATGGGAATAAAATACTTGTACATAGAGATGTGAAAAAAAAAAATAATGTTCATGATATAACACATATAGCTAAAAAGGAAATAATATTAGATGTTGAAGAGAAACAAAAAGTAAATTTACCAAATGAATTTTTATGTAAAATTTGTAATTATATGTTGATAGAGTCATATATTATAGTGTGTAATAATAACTGTGGTTATTCAGTTTGTAAGAGTTGTATATTATTTTATATATTTAGTTGTATAATTAAAGAAGATGAAAAAAAAAAAAATTATATTGATTTGTCTTTGGTAAAAAATGATGATAATATAATAAAATGCCCTATTTGTAAAGGGGTATTAAAATATTGTATTGTAAATAAAAAAATGGAGCTAACTTTAAAAAAATTACAAGATGAACGAAATGATATAGATTCGTTTAATTTTATTATTCAAGAAAGAAATAATAAATTTATGAAAATAATTGAAAAAATGAAAATACAGAATTTTGATTATTCAAGTTTAGAGAACCGTAACAATGATGGTACAAATATTAACACCTTGTTTAATAACCATATTTTTAAAACTATTGAAGAAAAATATATATACTCAACTAATAATAATAATAAAAAAGTAAATGAACAAATCAAAATTGAAGAAAAAACAATATTAAATCATTTTATGTATTTAATGGATAGTAATAAATTAAATTCAATGAAAGAATATCAAATGATTTATATAGATTTTGATAGTTGTATATTTGATACTATACAAAAAATGAATATAAAAAATATTTCGGAGCATATAAATGGGAGCCAATCACTACAAGATATATTAGACCCAGACGAAAGAGGGAATACTATGCCTAGTATAGCTTATGCTTCTGGTGTTACAAACAAAATAGATAATAAAAGGTTGGATCCTATAAAATATGAGAAAAATGAAAATATGAATAATAATACATATAGTGGGCCTACCACTGATCAAAATAATGATCAAGAAGAAATAGATGAAAAATTATACACACAGAATAAAACATATATTATTCCTATATCGTTTGTTGGTGGAGAGACATCATATTCTTTAATTGGTGTTTTTTATATTAGTGATTTGGTTACTTCGTTTAATAGTGGAAATGGTAGAAACCAAAATGAAAAAGATTTTAATAATAAAATAGAAAATTTCATGATGAAATGGCATGCAAATGAGAGTGGTGGAAATAATATAAATAAAGAAAATATTATGAACAAACTGAAAAATGGTGATATATATAAGGTAGAATATGTTAATAAATATGAAAAGACATGTTTTATACCAGTAAGGAAACAGCCATTATATAATATTGTAAATACAAAAAGAAATAAAACAAAAAAAAAAACAAATATCGAAATTGTGCTTGATTTTAAAAAATTTATGGAAGTAGTTTTAACTGTTGATAATTATATTAGATATGGTAGTAGACCAAATAATTATGAAATAAAAAAAGTGGCTACATCACCAGGGGATGATATATCTGGGGATACTGGAATGAGTGGTGGGCTAAATATCCCATTTAATAATATGGATGAAAATGAAAAAAAAATTATGAACGTTCAGAAAAATAAGGAAATACAAGATATTTCATATATGATTGGAAATAATCAAGATATGATTTCTCAAATAAATTATGAAGGGACTTTACAACCTAATTATCCGTCTGAAAATATTTCTATTTTAACAAAACATAGTGAATTTCAAGAAATATACGAAATTTTATATAGTACAAAAGTTGCGCCAGTTTCTATACAAAATAATTTTAATATAAATAATCCTTATGCTGATTATTGCGCTATACTTCCTTTTTTAACAAAAGAAGAATTTTTATTTTTTAGAAAATTGCAACGTATTTATAAAGAAAAATATTTGAAAAGGTTGTACAAGCATGTTAAGGAGAACAATTTGAATATAAACATCTTTTCGAATGCGGTTAATTCGATATTCTTTTCGACGATTAGGTAGTAGAGGAATGGAAGGGGGCCCAAAAGGTGTAGCTAGCCAATGCATAAAAAATAGCTATTTGCATAAAAAAAAATAGCTAGCTAAAATTCAAAACACGTCAGGAATATCGCTATTTATGTGCATATGATATTATGACGTCTTTGCACACACTTATATGTGTATTATGCAAAGATTTTTCATTTTTTTTTCCGTTAAACTAGTTATATATATAATAGTCCAAATTTGTTTAGTTCACGAAATACATTATTTCCAATGTTTTTATGTTGGTATTATGAATTTTTAAAAGCATAAAATATATGATTGTTTTATTTTTTCTTTTTTTAAAAACATTAAAAAGGTTTAACTTTATCCAATAGAATTTTTATTCACACACTCGGCTTTATAATTCAACATGGAATTTAGTTATTTTTATTATGGAACTATATATTTTCCATAGACATTTCCCTTTTCGTTTTCAATGGGCGTGGTACTACCAATTGATAAAAAATGTGATTATGCATAAACTTATCAAAGAATAGGAAATATGTAAATTAAAAAATGTGTTAATATATGGATGGGTTTATATAAAATGGGTCATTGCATATTCCTATTTTTTTACACAAAATAATGATGAAATATTCAAGCTAAAACAAAACGCGCCAATGTTCTTTATATATAAATTCGTGATATATATTCATATTTTATTTCAATTTTTCGATTTATATGGAAAACCGTGTTAAAAAGGTGTAATTTATTTTTGTGAGGATCCCCAAAAATAAAAAGTGTGAACAATATAAAAAAAAATAATATAACAATAACAGTGATATAATGAATAAATGGCATACGTCCGAATATGTGTGCATTTAGTAAATATAAGTATTTATGTACGTATAAGGTAATTATTTACAATTACTAGTATTGATAAAGTAGGAACATAATAGTTATAGTTGTTTTTTCATTTATGTTTCCTATAATGGGGAAAATAATATTTTCATTTTTCATTTTAGTTTTAATATATGTTTAGGGGGTATAAGAAATATTTAAAAAATATTTATTAACAATAAATAATTAAAGGAAAGCTTTAATTTTTCGTTATTCCATTGTTTTAATATATTTTTTTTTTTCCTTACATGATCGAAAATAAAACATCACATTTATATTTCCGATTTAGGTAAATAATTATTATTGATCCGTCATGATGTGGTGTATATCAGTTTTTATTATATATAATTTTTTTAAATTTTTTTAACATTCGAATTTGGAATTAATATTTTCATTTTATTTTTATTTAAAATATGTTTATAATAGATTTTATATTTTATGGTTTTCCATAACCAATATATATAATTTGCTGTAAAGTATGTTTTAAAAATCGATATAATCGATAAAATTGTATCATAAAGCGCCAATAAATATATGTATAAATATTTTTGCATATATGAAGGGGATATTTAATATGTATAGTTTTTTTATTTTTAAATGTGGTTTTAAAAAGAAGTATTTGAATTTTATTTAGTGGTTATTTTTATTTATATTTTAAATGAAACTATACTTTTTATATACCTAACTGGGTAGATAAAATAAGAACAAGGAATACAAAATATATTAACACGTAAGTATATTTATACAGTAATATATTCCGTGGGATAGGAAAATATACAGATCAAGAAGTTTGCCTGTAATCAATTCAGGTTCCCCTAATATATTTTATCATATAATTTGTAAAGGGGAAAATGGAATATAAGTTGGAAAAGCCTGAAGGACATAAAGTCAAAGCTATGTTCTTTTTAATAGGGTTATTATTAACCTTGCCATCACACGTTATAGTTAATATATCATTTTTAATTAATAATATATACAATGAACAAATATTTGTCACTGTTATGGGAATACTATCAGGATGTATGATTGTAGCATCAGCATTTCAATTATTAATAGAAATAACATCATTTACGTCAATACTAGTTAGTAATGCTATAAATATAATTAACATGGGATTGCTATTAATATTTATATGTGTTTGTAAAACATCAAAATATTATATATATGGTATATGTGCTATAATTGGTTTATTCATTGGATATTTATATTCGGCTTGCACAAAATATTCTTTATTACTTGATTTAAAAGTAAATGGATTTTTAGTTACAGGAATTAGTTTTAGTGCATTATTTGTTTTTACGATTAATACAATAATATCGTATTTTATAATTGAAGATGGTAATATAGAGTCCTATTATAACACAATATTTCGATCCTTTATTGCAATTTTAATAATCGAATGTTGTATATTGTTGGGTATATTTTATATACAATATAATTCTATCTATTTCCAAGATCAAAAAAAAAAAATTGAATTTCCAGCATATAAATATGCAAGTAAATCACTAAATGATGTAGAAAAGGGAAAAAAAAATATGAACAGCAATAATAATTATGGACATAGTGGAAATACAAGTTTTTTGAAATCTTTTAAAAGTCTATTTAATTTTTCAAATATAATTGATGGTGCAAGATTAATTAAACATTATTATACTTGTTTAATACCCATAAGTTTTACTATTTTAATTACTTTTATTATTTATCCACACATAAGTAAGTTTATTAAAAAAGTGATATATACATATTTTATTTATTTACATGTACACGCAATAATTTATGACCATGTTAATAATTTTATGTGTATTTCCTGTATAGTGAGGTAGCGATTATATTTATCCAAATTTTGCACACACATAAATTTTTTTCTCTATATACATATATATGCCTGTTATTTCTAATTTTACAGTTCCAAACGGATTAGATAAAAACGTTTCCACAAATTATATGCTCATGTTAATGTATCAAGCCAGTGACTTTGTATTTATTTTTTTAGTGACAGTATATGAACATGCTTTTAAATTTGTCAAACAAATATATGTTTTAATAGTATGCTTAAGCAGAGTATTATTAGTAGTGTTGTCTCTTAAAATAATGAATTCAAAAGAAGGCGATTTTATATACACAACTGGGTTTATAACCTTTGTAGTAATTTTGTTAGGAATGACAAATGGGTCATTGATTAATATGAGCTATGAAAGAATAAATGATTGCTTTAGAAATTCGAATAATAAAGAAAAAAAAGTAGCAGTGGCTTCCTCTTTTTGTGCTTTATCTCTTTTGACAAGTTATGCATTAGCTCCTTGGATTTGTCATGTAGTTATGCATTTATGAGATAGTAAAAATTGCACAATTATTTTAATATATTTGAAAAATAAAAAAAAAATTTAAGAATATATTTTTTACTAATGCTGTGATTCAATTGTTTTTATTCTTTCCTCTCTAATTTGTATTTTGCGTATGTATTTGAACATGCATTATATTTATTTTTTTTTTATTTTTTTTAACACATTAGTGCTAGTAGAATAAACCACAATTTATTTGCCTATATTTGTATAGCTGCTTTAATATGAATAATAAGAAAGTTTGATAAAAATTGTTAAGATAACATAAGAAAACAAAAAATATCATTCTAATGCAGTGTCAATGTGATAAATATTACTTTAAATTGATGTTTTTTTGTCTTTCATCGATTTTGTGTAGCCACACTATTAGCTATATATAGTGTGTATACTATTTTGGGGGTATAGTAAAAAATTATTGACTTTTGGAAATATACACTCTAATTTGTTAATACAAAATGAATGCTATTAAAAAGGGAGGAGTAATATTTATTTTTATTTAAAATAATTTATTCCCAAGCAATGATAAGTGTTAAAAAAATAAAAAATATATATTTTCATATATAAGGGGTAGGCAAAGTAGGCCCTAGTTATTTCATTTTTTTTTTTTTTATATATCATCATATATATTGCTACAATAATTTATTGAAAACTGTTGAGAGGGCACAGTGAAAAATGAAAAAAAAAAAAAAAAAATAAAGCCAAAAAAGAAAAGTAAAAATATACGACCTTATATGCATATGTTAAGAGATATTTATTTGATTTGCGCCAATGCTTAATTTTGTTTGCTTTAAGCAAAAATAATAAAAATAAAAAAAAACGCCAAATAAATAGTAAACAATTGAAATAGTGAAATAATGAAATAATGAAATAGTGAAATAATGAAATACGGGCTTAAAGAGTGCAGATATAATTGCTGTAGTTTATAGAGCAGCATATCATATATAATAAAAAGGAATATGGAAATATTTATTAATTGTGTAAACAAAAATTATAACAAGCTATAGACAAACCGCCTGGTTAATGAGTAGTGTAACGAATTTCAGCTATTCATCGTTTCAGCCTTATTTCCAAACTTATTTATAAAAAACATGATTAATAATTTAGCTAGCAAAAGAGGGGGGAGAAAGAGTGTTGGATATTTACTTAATGAATATTATAATGTAGAAAATGAGAGTAGAGAGATTGTAACAGATTTGAGAATTAAAAATAGGAATGAAAATGTTGTGAAAGGGTATGTGTCAAATACGAGGCTTCGAAAGGATGGGAATGAAAGCAATACAAAGACAAAGGACAATCCTAGCTTGGAAAATGTTGATACTTTAAACGAAATGGATGAGTTAAATAAAAAAAGTAGCGAGTTTAATGCAGATATATATTTTCGTAGATTGTTAGAAAAAAGTACTCTTGATGAATTAATAAATAGATCGAAAAAAATGGAAAAAGAAATAAAACAAAATGATAATTCAATACAATCTATAGTATATGAAAATTATAATAAATTTATATATGCAGGGGATACAGTAGTTTTATTAAAAAATAGTTTTAAGGATGTAAAAGAAAAAATAAATTTAATAAATCAACATATAGATTGTATAGATAACAGTTTTAAAAAAACAAATAATAGTATATCTAGCGAAATTGAACAAGTAGAAAATATAATTCAAATAAAAAAATTATTAAAAAATATACACACGATTATGCAAACACCAAATAAAATGTATTCTTTAATTGTTGAGAAGAAATATATTGAAGCATTAAAATTATTTATAGAACTTGTTCCATTCTTATATCAAAATAGGCACATAAATTCATTTGCTTGTCTATATATGGATTGTAATAATTTAGCGAATATCGCATGCTCCTTATATTTTAAGTTCCTTCATAATGCAACTCCAAATGTTGACAAAAATGGAAATGGTATAAACAATGAGTTGAATAAAAAAACGGAAGAAAATAATATGTCTAACGATGTAGCGAGTGCATCATTTTATGAAAACAATTTGAAAAATTCATTTCAAAAATTATGTTCTAGTGTCATACCTAATGATGAAATAGCCTCCTGTTTTGAAGCTATTCTCTCTTACGGTAAAGAAAAGAAAGTAATGAGAAATCTGTTTATTCAAAATCGGATAATTGCTTTGAAATATTTATTATGTAATATATTTAACCTGAAAAATTATGACCATAACAATATGGAGGATGTAAAGGATGACGAAAGGGATGACGAAAAGGGTGACGATATTTTTTTCGTTTTAGAAAACAATTCTAATATTGAAAAGGCAAAAATAGGATTGAGCACATTTGAGAATATTACCACGTTGGTATATGAACATTTGTTACAATTTTTTTTTGAAATTCTAGATAGCTATGAAAATGTTTTTTTAAAAAATGAAAACAGTAGCAGCGAACTTACACATTCAGCATGTACAACTAAATTAATATCTGAACTAAATGAAGCAAGCATAAAACAGTCAGTAAAATCGGGAATGGTGTATGAAAAAAAAAAAAAAAAAAATGATGACCCTACAATATTAATGGATGAACATAGTTATCATGAATTAAAAGAAATGTGGGATACTAATTGTGATGAAGAAGTTATTATAATATTTACAAAAAGTTTTTTTCGAACTTTGTTGAAACTAAAAATTGATTTATTATATGTGTGTAACCCATCGGGGAATATGATCGTATGCTGTTTAAAAAGGTTAATAAATAATGTAAAGCAGAAGGAAAACGAAATGAAAGTTCGAAAGTCAAAATTATCTAACGTTTTATCACCTATTTTAAATAGTTATATAGAAAAATTGTTATATACAATTATGAAGAACCATTTTTATAAATTATGTTATAAGAATAGCTTAGATATTATAAGTTTTTATAACATGTGTAATAATAATGATATTCATTTTATAGTTGAAAATAAAAATGAATTGCATCATAAGATATTGTTAACTCTTTGTTTGGAAGTTATAGATTTAAAAATATTTTATGAAGAAATAAAAGAAATATCTTCGGATTTCTTTATAAAGAATATTATAAATTTTGTAACGATTTATTTTATTTTCCTAAACAAATTTTTAAGTTCCTTTATGGATCAGTTCATATGTGTATATGATCGAGTAAAGGGCCATGAGAATAAAAATGCAGATGCTAATTTTGGGGAGCCTATATATGAAAATCCTTTTTTAAATTACAAGAACATATACAGTATTAATTGCGAGCTTGATGAAGTAAAAAATGAAGAAGCAAAAATGGGTCCATACAAAGTATTGTCTAACTATTTTTATAATTCTGTTGACATAAATAATGTAAATATTCAAAATGTTTTAAAAAAAATAAAAACAAAATTAAATATAGATTATAAAGAATTTATTATTAAACTGGTTGAAGAAAATGTATCTAAATTATACAAAATAAATAAAACTAAAGAGATATATTTTTTACTAACCTTAGTATCAATATTTAACAATTTTAAAAAAGAAGGGATTTCAAAGATATTTACAATACTGCTAGATATATATAATCCATCTAGCCATTTGGTGAAAGGAAATAAAAAATTATATTTTTCCTACTCTTTAGAATCGATCTTTTACAAAGATGTGTATCCGTTTAATTTAAAAACGGAAGTAAATAGCGTGCGTAGTGACAATTTTGATGATTCAAACAAAATAAATTGCAAACATGACACCTCAAATAACTTAGGTAAGAATGATGAAGTGCCTGTTTTGAAAGATGGTGATTGTTTAGAGAAAGTAGAAAACACGAGTTTGTGTAAAAATCGGGGACAAAGTCTTGATAGTACATCAGCTTTGAACAGTAGAAATGAAAACAAAATGGAAAATAAATTTGAAGATAGCGAAAGTGATTGGAGTGAAGGTACAAGTGGTTTAAGTGAAAATGAGAAAATCGAAAAAGACAAATGGACAAAGAGTATAAAAAAATTTTCTAAAAATATTTTTCATAATAAATGTAACGAACTTGCAAATATATATATATTTTATTATGTGAATAGAATATCTAATATTATTGAATTATGTTTGGAAAGATGGAGAGAAAATATAGAAGAGAATAGTAACATGATTAGTTCAAGTTTTTTATATGTTTTAAAAAATGTGAATGATATATATTATACTTTAAATTTAATTTTGGGAAGTGATAAAACAAAGGATGTAAATAAGTATACCTATTTTGAGGAAGTGTGTAAAAAAATAAAAAAAGAAATAAATAAAACAATCATTAAAGAAGATAATCCAACTTGTACAATTGACAATGATAGTAACAATTTTAAAGATACAAACATGTTATCACAAAATGGAGTGAACATAAAGGGAAGTGAAAATTTAGAAATGTATATGTATAAGTTATATATAGCCAAAATGAAAAATTATAAAAAAAATATAAAACTTCAAACTAAACAAATTATATTTATTATTATAAAAATAGTATTTAAGAATTATATGGAATATGTTAGGAATATACATATAAATGAATATATATTTAAAAATTTAAAGATAGATTTTGTATTTTATTTTTATTTTTTAAAACATTATATTTCTAAAGATGATGAAAATTTATTATTTGTCATTCTTAATGATGTTTTAATTAGTGCTGTTGAAAAGATGAACAAACAAGTCATTAATTCTAATCATACAACTGTTTATCCGACTTATCTATTGGACAATTTTTATTATGACATAGACAAAAATATAGATTTAATACAAAATAAAGTTATAATAAAATAATAAGTTACATATTTCATTTTTTTTTTGTTTATAAAATAAGACTATATATGTTGTGTGTATTTTTCCATTCTTGTTTTGTTTATTTTATTTTTTTGTTTTTTTTAACTATACACCTTTACGCCCGCTTTTTAACTTCCTAATTTTTTATTTTAAACCGTGTAAATTAATTATATACTATAGCAGGCTAAGTAAGCCCTTGCGATATAACTCATCCCAGCATTTGTATGCATACACACAGTTTTAATAAACTTAAAATGGAATACTTTAAATTTTACACTTAATAAAGTACATAATTTTATATTTTGTAAAGTACATAATTTTATATTTTTAAAATTGGGACTGTCCATGTATATAGTACCATTTGTTCTTCTCATATTTTAAAAGCATATAATTTTTTTTTTTTTTTTTTTTTTTTTTTTTTTAAATTAGTAAAATTGTTAAGGTAAAAAATAATTAATAGGCACATTCCCACCAAAGAATAAATAGCTGATGGAAGAGGATAATTAATAAAGGTTGGAATTTTTTTTGAGGATATAAATTAAATAAAATTATATGTCTTAATTATATCAAATAATATTGAAGAAAGTAAATTAAAATAAATAATAAAATTGGAAGCTAGCACATTTGTATCGATGAATATAAACAAGCATAGGATAAAACTTAATACAATTCTTTGGACTCATATAATATAAATAAAAATGGAAGGAAATAAGGAAATAAATACAAAGGAAGCAAAACCAAATATGAAACAAATTAAGTTTATTTTAAAAAAATCTGAAGAACTTGAAAAAAAACATTCATTAGGTATTTTAAAACAACCTGTGTGTGCATAAATATATGTTATTTTACTGCTATTATATATACATTTTATGGGGGGGAAATACTTTGGTTTTATATGCAGCTTCTTTCCTATGCGTCCTCTACGTTTCTGAGCAGCTGAATGATTACGTAAAAAATAATTACAGCGACACAGGTAATGTAATAAATGTAAACATGTTGGACAATTGTATATGCTGCCCCACTTTAGGAATAAAGAAATGCTTCCTAATACTTTAATGTGTCTTTTTTTTATTTTATAATTTGAATATATATATTTGATATACTTTTTTGAAGAGGCAAAAAATCTTTTATTAAACTGTGTGGAGAAAGCTGAACGGATCAGACCAACTTTTGACTCTCTCGATTATAGCAAACTAGCCGATTTGTGTAGACGTAATAATTTTAAAAAAATATGTATGTATGTATGTATGTATGTTTTGCACACATTTATAAGGTAGACTTATGTTTTATTATAACTTTTTTTTGCATTTTGAATAGAATTATTTTTAGCGGCTGACAAAAATGATCGAACTGAAGAAATAACAAACAAAACAATACATATGTTTTTCACTGCACAAATATTTTATGAAATATTAAATCATTTTCAAACATTAAATGATGATGAAAAAAAAAAATATTTATATGCTAAATATAAAACAATTTATATAAAGAAATGTTTTGATAATGATATAAAGCCTGAACCCGGGTCACCAAAACCAGAACTTGAAAAAGACCAATCAGAAGGTAAGAAAAATAAGCATACCCTTAAAATATGGTATTCATACATTATTCACATATTATGCCTATGTGTTTATAGATTTAGCAGAGCCATATGAAGAAATGCCAATAAACCAAGAAAACAAAAAAAAAGACATCCAAAAAGACAAAAGTGATGAAGAACAAATGTGGGTAAAAAACGATATTTGGGGTGAAGAAGAAAATTATTTATCATTTCCAAAAAATGAAGATTCAAATTTGTTATTTAATAATATGGATAATAATAAAATAGGTTAATAATGCATAGTTATGTGATATATTTGTTCCGCTATTTTTATTGCCCTTAACATTTTTTTCAAAACAATTTTGAAATGAAAATTTGCCTGACACAGTCAGAAAAATATGAACATTTCAACTGGCACATGTGTGAAAAATTATTCTGCATATATATGCATACATGTTATTACACATTTTTTTGAAATATTTACAGGTGAAAACAATAAGAATAGGAAAAGTGTGAATATTTCTCAAAGCCTGAAGCATTCACAATATGCTACAAATGGTAAGATATCACATGAAATTGTTTATACAATTTTATTGACTATTACATGTACATGTTCATAATATAGTATATAACATGTAGCTAAATTTTGAGGAATAGAAAGCTACAACATTTTTATTTCCCCTTGCTTATTCTTACGTTTTCGAATTCATACATTTATTTATTTATTTATTTCCCCTTTCGGGTCCTCAGCTTTAATGTTCGAAGATGTAGTTACAGCAAAGAAGGAGTTAAAGCTTGCCTTGTCATATTTGGAATAGTTGTACATAAATTTATTATTTTTAACATTAACATGGAATAATTAAAATCGTCAAAATAATTAAGATTTTATAAATAAAGGGGGAAACAATAGAATGATGGACACCCTAATATACTATTGAAAATTTTAAGCTAATAAATGCATAGTATATGAATATTATAATATGTAATACATTGAATGTTTCAAAAAATATTATTAATATTTTCCATAGTACTCTATGAGAAATGCTTATTTTGATTTATTTAATACTTTGTTAAAGTGCACACACATACGTATGCATTTTGATGGCTGTAAAGATATCCATGTAGATATACAAATATTTCCTTAAGCTTTTTTATGTTTGTAGCATTTTTTGCATATATATATATGAATGTTCATGTGTATATGAAAAAAAACTTATGACCATAGCAACTATTTATGTGAATGGTTTAATTTTCATTATTTTGTTAATAATTTTATTACTTAAAAAAAAAAAAAAGAGGTAGCTATTGTTAAAATATGGTTTTTATTCTGACATGTTCATAAATTTTTTGTAAAATATGAAAAGGGATTATTTTTTACATGCTTAAAGGATATATAGAATTTTTTTTATGAGAATTGTGTGACAAGTTTTGAAGGGATAAATGCATATAAATATATTATTTTTTTCTTACATGTATGCTCTTAATATTGTAATAGTAAATCCTTTTGGGGAGTAGAAAATATTTGCGAATATTGTAAAGTTGTGATAATTTTTTTTTGAAAAAATAAAAAAAAAAACAAATAATTTAGTCAAAAATATATTTTATATTGATTATAGTTATATAAGAATTATTAAAATACAAAAATATAATATCTACAATTGGGATTTAAAACAATATAGGATATGAGTAATAATGTGATATACCGACTTAGTAATTTTTTTATGGTGTTAATATATTTATGCCCATTATAAAAGTAATTAATAATATATCTTTTCAATCCTATGTTTCTACATTTTTAATTATTTTCAATTTTTCTTTGATCTCTATTTGTTTTAATATTATTTTAGAATAAAAAGGGATACTTATATTTGTATGGGTACTATGAACAAACGGTTTATCACACAATTGGATAAAATAAATGATATAAAAAAAAATATATTTATAATAAGGAAAGAAAAAAAAAAAATAATAAATAGCTTATTTTCAGTTAAGGAAAAACAACGTTTTTTACCTTTGATAAAATTTAATAAAAATTTTGGGAAATTCAGCAATTCATTAGTTCTGAGCGAATTTAAGAAATTAAAAAACTTTTTTGCATATACAAAAATACACAAAATAGAATACGTAAGAAAAGGTTGTTTAAAGAACAAAGATAATAGTAACAATAACAAGAAGGTTGACGAAACTTATAATGAAATGGCATCAGAACAAGTGAATAACAACGGGGATATAATTCCCGATGAAGTAAATGACAAAAAAAAGGAAAAGAAAGCTAAAAAGTTAGAAGAAAAACAATTGAAATTAGCAAAAAAATTGGAAAGAGAAAATTTAAAAAACGAAGCTGCAAAAGTTTTAGAACATGTATGTGAAGATATAAATAAAGAAAATTATGGATATGTTAAACTTAATATGATGATGGAAAATGGAAAAAATATTCATCTTTATAATCCAGAAGAAATATATAATTCATTATATGGAACTAGCGATTTAAATTTAGAAAAAAACATTGACAAAAATGAAAAAAGAGAAGATGTAGAAAGCGAAGTAAATCATAAGAGTAGTAAGCTTGAGGAAGGATCAAACTTATGGGTAAGAGGTAGAATCCATGATATAAGAAGTAAAGGTTCTTTGGCATTTATTATTTTAAGAAATAAAATATATTCTTTACAATGTATACTTGATATTAAAAATATAAATAATGACAAAAATATGATAAAATGGGTTAGTAACTTATCACTTGAATCTATTGTAGATATATATGGAAAATTAGTTAAACCTGAAATATCTATTGATAGTACAATTATAAAATATGAAATTCATATTCAAAAAATATTTTGCATAAGTAAAAATAGTAAGGAGTTACCATTCTTATTAAAGGATGCAAATATGAAAGAAACAAATGATGAAGCTACTATTCGAGTAAATCAGGATAACAGACTTAATAATAGATGCATCGATTTACGTACATATGCAAATTATAGTATATTTTATTTACAATCAGAAATATGTAAAATATTTAGAAATTATTTAATTGATAATAATTTTACAGAAATCCATACACCTAAATTGCTAGGAGAAAGTAGTGAAGGGGGAGCTAATGCTTTTCAAATAAATTATTTTAATCAAAATGGATTCTTAGCTCAATCTCCACAATTATATAAACAGATGTGTATCAACTCGGGATTTGATCGTGTTTTTGAAATAGCTCCCGTTTTTAGAGCTGAAAATAGTAACACCTATAGACACTTATGTGAATATGTATCGCTAGATGTTGAAATGACATACAAATTTGATTATATGGAAAATGTATATTTTTATGATTCTATGTTTAAAAATATATTTAATAAGCTGGTAAATAATGAAAAAAATCAATTATTTATAAAGAATATAAAAAATCAATATCCTTCTGAAGATTTCAAATGGCTAGCTGTTACCCCCATATTTACGTATGAACAAGCAATAAAAATATTGATAGAACATAAAAAACTTAATTTACAACCAGAAGAAATATTAACATATGATATGACAACAGATATGGAAAAAGAGTTAGGAAAAATTATAAAACAAACACACAATACTGATTATTATATTATTATTAATTTTCCATCTGGTCTTAGACCATTTTATACAATGTATAATGAGGAAGATCCAAAAATTTCCAATTCATATGATTTTTTTATGAGAGGTGAAGAAATATTATCAGGTTCACAAAGAATTAGCGATGTAAAAGTTTTATTAGATAATATTAAAAAATTTAATTTAAATCCTAAAAAGCTAGATTTTTATATTGATTCATTTGCATATTCATCATATCCTCACTCGGGTTGTGGTATAGGTTTAGAGAGAGTTCTCATGCTTTTCCTTGGCCTTAACAACATACGAAAAACATCTCTTTTCCCTCGAGATCCAAAACGTTTAACTCCCTGAACTGTTCAGGCATAATGTGAAAAATTTTATATGTACATTCTTTGTTTTGCCTTTTGGCTAGCTGTTCATTTTGATGTGGTCCAAAAAACACATGAATCGAAACCCTCATTCAGTGAAAATTGGAAAAATAATCGACTATACTAAAATTTTTTCATTATAATTTCGTTTATTTTGTTATTTCATGTTCATCATTTTATGATTTTTCATTTATCTACTTTTGATTGGCAAAAAAAACAAACTAAAAATAAAATGAAAAAAAATGTTCTGAAAAACTTTCGAATTTATCCAGTCGCAAGGAGAGGGTAGTCCCGGCATAGGCACGCATACTATAAGAAAATAAAATTGAAAAAGTAAATATAAAATAATATGCATATTTATATAGTGTATTTTTTTCTACTTTTTAAAATGATTTCACATTTAGTAAAGTGTGTGTCATTTTAAAAGAAAAAAATTAACTAGGTAACTAATTAATTAGTGTAATTATAAACAAAAATACGTAAATAGCTTTAGCACAACTATATATGTGTGTGTGCAAATTTATGGTTTTCATTATATTGTAGTGATTGGAAAATAGGGGATAAATATGTCATTCTTAATTTTAATAAAATAAAAAAAATAAAAATACAAAGTTAAAAAAAACGAAGAATACAAACAATCAAATATGAGTAATGGAAATGGGAATGAAAGAGTGAAAGAACAAGTAGGGGGTAGCATAAAAAAGTGTGTAGAGGGTAAATTAGAAAATAAAAATATTCATGTTAAAAAAATAAAACAATTTTTCAAATTAAAAAATAAATATTATAAACTTGTAAAAAAAAAATATAGATTAAAGATATGGAGTTGTTATAAAGTGAAGGGTAGGAAAGGTGAGTGGGAAGGAATAAGAAGAGAAAGTTGGAGAACAAAATATGATAAACAAAAAGAATTTAAATATTATACAGGTATAGGGTTGTTTTTAAAAAAGTTGATTGATGATATATTTGAATTAGTTAAAGAAACGTATGTAGAGATAAGTAGCTATTTAAAAGAGGTGTTCCCCAATATTAATATAAAATATATTATATATGTTTTTTTTATGTGTATTTTGGTAAATATAACATTATTTATTTGTTCATTATTTGTTTATTTCTTTTTGTATTTTCATATAATTCCACAAAATAAGTATGTGCATAGAATAAACTTTTCTTTGGCACGTGATCCTATTGATACTTATTTAAGTATAGAAGATTTTTGCAACCAAAAAAATATAACAAGTGAGAGTGAGAACACTTTTTGCCTGAACAGTCAGGAAAAAAAATGCTTAAAAAATTTGAATTTTTTTTTAAAAAATGAAAATATAGGTGAAATAAATAGTAATAAAGACATGTGTTGTTTTTCTAAAAATTCAAATAATAGGATAGACAATGATTTTTCTTTCTTTTTTAACAAAAATTTTAATGATGAATTAAAAAAAAGAAAAAATGTTTTCGAAAAAAATGATGAAGATATGCTGTCCTATTTTTATGAAAAGAATGCAGAATATAAATATTTAGAAAGTAATATATTAAAAGGGGAAGTTAATTTTGATAATGTTATAAAAACAGATATTGAAAGACAGAATAATTGGAAAATTTATAATTATTTTATTTCATTTTTTCCAAAAAAAAAGAATGGTAATAAGCTTAAAATAAAAAAAGGATATAAAGTTGATATATTATTAAATTTTTCTTATATAAATAACAATCATAATGATAAATTAAATTTTCTACAAATAGACACACAAGTATATAATTATCACAATAGCTTAATATTAAAAAGTAAAAAAATGCATATGAAAAATAAAAACTATGATTTTATAAATAAATTGCATTTAATTTTTAATGCGCCCTTTTATTTTTTTAATTTATTTATTCATAATAAAACAAAATTATGTTTAATAAATGACCATACATATGTTGACTCATTTAAAAAAATAAGAATATATATTTTTCCAGCAATACAAATGATTGATGCCAATATTGTTGTATTAGTTTATTCTAATTTTTTTTATTATTACATTTATAAACACCCTATTCTTTGTTCTTATATCATTTTTTTATTATCCTTTGTATTTATTTTTTTTAATACCGTTTTGTTTTTATTTGGAGGTATGTATTATTACCTGTACAACAATTGACGAAAGTGTGAATAAGATCAAAAGTCTGCTTCAGGATCTTAATAATGTGAAAGTTCACATATGCATATTTATATACCTATTTTCCATTTATCACAATTTTTTTAATCAACTAATACGCAGACACACAAATGAGGCCTACCCATATATGTGTAACTCATAATTTGAAAATACTATCATTTACCAATTTTATAAAATTTCATCGTAGACATATATACACATTTCTATGCTTTATGAGACTAATTTTTTGTTTTATTTATTTTTTTTTATAAAAAATATAAACTCTGTATCAATTTTTTCATATTCTCTAACAATATTTCAATATATGTTTAGTAATACTAAAATTATAATTTTTTATTGTCCTAGTTATATTTTATTAATGTGGCAATATACCTTCGTGTGCAATAAAAGGAGAATATGTAAATGGCTTATTATGACAAGCTATAGCTAATATAAAAAATATGAGAAAATTGATATACTGGGCATTCTAATTCATTATGAAAGAAAAAAAAATAATTAGGGCCAAAATAATAAAAATAGCGAACAAAATATTAAGAAAATATGGCATTATAAAAATAAAAAAATTTTCCTTTTCATTATATATTTTAAAAGTTTTTAAATAATAAAAGTGGAAATATATTTATTTTTTGCTTTTTTATTTTTTGGCGGGTTCTCTTTACACATAAAAATTTCAATATGCATACAGCCATATGAGAAAATATGGAATACCATTTTTAATTCATATAAATTATAGCTTTGTAAAAATTGTAGCCATTGAAAGTATTTATTTTTTAATTTATATTTTTTTTATAATAAAATGTAAAAATTCGATCTTATAAATTAGCATTAATTGTGTTTTGTTTTTAATTCATTATTTTTAAAAGTTAACATAATAAGGGTGTGCTCACTCGAATGTTTTGTCTTTGGTTTGATTTGGCAAATGTACATGTACGTGGCTAGCCATTCAAAAAAAAATATGAACACGTTCATGTAAATTTTGGTACATGTGTGTGTGTGCAAATTATTCAGATGAAGATTAAAAGCATTGGTGATGAGTCAATTCACAACATTTGTAGTAGTCAAGTAATATTTACTTTAAGCAATGTTGTGAAAGAGTTAGTAGAAAATTCTATCGATGCAGGTGCTACCGAAATAAAAGTAAAGCTAGTTGAGAATGGAATAAAATTAATAGAGGTTAGCGATAATGGAAATGGAATTAAAAAAATAAATTTTGAAAATGTATGTGCAAGACATGCAACTTCAAAAATTTCCGAATTTGATGATATACATAATGTATTGGATACTCTTGGATTTCGAGGGGAAGCATTAAATTCGTTATGTATGTTAAGTGATTTGTATATTAGTACAAAGCATGATGAATTTGAACATGGCTATTTATTAAAATTTGATAAATTTGGAAAACTGCTTCATGAAGAGCCAATAGCTAGATTACGAGGAACTACAGTAAGTTGTGAAAACATATTTAAAAATATTCCAATACGAAAAAAAGATTTAATAAAAAATATAAAAAATCAATTAAGTGATCTTTTAAGTTTAATGCAACAATATGCTATAATATATCATGAAATAAAATTTATGATTTTTAATATTGTTACCCAAAAAGGGTCCACAAAAAATATGAACATGCTCATAACAAATGGTAGTGATGATATAAAAAAAAATTTTTATTCAATTTTTGGTAAAAAAACTATTGGAAATTTGATTGATTTGAATATTAAGAATGAAAATTGGCTAGTCAAAGGGTATATAAGTGATAGTAATAGTGGAAGAAGAGATAAAGACTTACAATTTTATTACATGAATAGTAGACCTATACATGTAATAAAAAATGTAAATAAAATAATTAATACTATATATAGAGAATTTAATAGTAGACTTTATCCAATTATCATATGTAACATAATATCGGATGCTAAAAATATAGATATTAATGTGACTCCTGATAAAAGGGAAGTTTTTTTTACTTTTGAAAATGAATTGTGTGAACAAATAAAAATTGAACTAATTAAATTACTAACTCCCAAAACAACACATCTTGTTGATACACAAATTGATGATTATTTTTTTATAAAAAACAATCGAGCTATAAAACATGAAGAAGTAACAAATGAGCATTCTACAAACACAGAGTGTCCAGACATTGAAAATGAAGATGCATGTTATACTAGCACAGATTATAAGCAAGTTGTAAAAAACGAAGAAAGTGATAACGTATTTAGAAAAGAAGTAAATGGAAATGAGGATACTGAAAATTTTGATTTTAATGATGAAAGACAAAAAAAATCTATTAATAAAATGGATAATCAAAAAGAGAACAATTTTGAAGATAGAAAAGAAAGTTACATTAACAATAATATAAAAATAAAAAAAGAATTTGAAAAATCGTATGAAGACGAACTTAATGAATGTCCATCAGAAATGAAAAAACTTGTGAAAGACGAACCAGTAGAATATTATGAATACAAATATGAAGAATATAAAAATTTTAGTGATGAAAATATTTTACATAATTCGAACAATGCAAACTCAAATCGAAAAGAAGAAAACAACACGTTTTTCGACGATAAAGAATTAAGTGATTATTCGAGTGTAGATAAATCTAAAGTAGATGTAAAGGAGGGTACTTTTAGTAAATATGGGTTAAATAAAACAAGGATCAAAAAATCGGGTTCAAAATTTGATGCAGTAAAAACTGAGGTGGAAGAAAAAAGCAATGAAAGTGAAGAGGAAAGAAAAGAGCTTGGGAATGGGGAAGTTGTTTATGAATACAAATTAGACGATGAAAATGGTGGGGGTGAAAATGTTTATGAATATAAGTTAGGCGATGGAAATGGCAGTGAGGAGAGTGACGGAGGTGAAAGTGGGAATGGCGAACAAGAGCCAGAGAGAGCTAAAGTAAAAAAAGAAGTTTTCAGCGAAAATGAGTACTCCTTTGAAAATTTAAAAGAAAATATAAAAAATAGTTGCATCCAAAATATTCCAATAAATATTAATACATATATTAATAGAGAAGATATGAAAGCAGGATTTGACTATGACCAAATTCATTTGATAAATTTAACAAACAGTGAGAAAGTACGAAATGCAATTTTTAAAAAAATGAAGGAGGTTGAAAAAGTAAATGATTATTTATGTTTAACGGATGAAACAGAAGAAAATAAATATAGCAATATATTTAACACCAATTTGAATATACAAAAAAGTTGCAACAATAGTAGTACCACAGTTAGTGGTAGTGGAAATGAGGAGGACATAAACTTCGATAACATTGATGAGCAGCAAAAAGATTTATATTTTAAATCGAACTTATTTAATAAGTTAAAAATATGTGGGCAGTTTAATAAGGGATTTATAATATCAAAAATAGATCTGCTTTATTTTAAAAATGAAACAGAAGAGAATGCAACAAACGAAACAGACGAAAACGAAACAGACGAAAACGAATACATTGAGCGTAAAAACAATTATGCTTTATTTATTATAGATCAGCATGCAGCTGATGAGAAGTCAAACTTTGAAAAGTACAACAAAATATTTACTATGAAGTCTCAAAAGCTAATAAATAAAATTGAATTAGAATTAAGTCCAGCTCAGATTCATATTATTGAAAAGAATCTTGTAATTTTTTTAAGAAATGGGTTTGAAATAGAAATTGTTGAAGAGCCAATTAATAAAAAAAGAAAAATAAATAAAGATGTGCATGTGGGAAATTTTGAAAATGCGGAAAATGATATACCAGATGAAGAAACGTTAGTGCAAATAAAAGTTTATTTATTATCACTTCCTGTCTTTAATGGTAAAATTTTAGAGGTAGTCGATTTTATGTCCCTCTTATATCACCTAAATAATCATCCTATAATATTTGACAAAGGAATTGATGATTCATTTTTGAAAGATAAAAGTAAACTAACTGAAAATACGGGGACGTGGTTTAACTACAATTTCCCTCGGCCTCAAAAGGTCTGGAGAATCTTAGCATCAAAGTAGGTTCACACTGTTCCACTGTTCATACTTTTTTATATTTTTTTTTTTTTTTTTTTTTTTTTTCATATTTTTTCATATTTTTCATACTGTTTTGGGTTTGCACCTTTTCCAGGGCGTGTCGAAATGCAGTTATGGTTGGGAAACCATTAAACATTTCAGAAATGATAACGATTAAAAAAAAGCTGAGTGTTTTACAAAATCCATGGAATTGTCCACATGGTAGACCAACGATCAAGTATGTTATAAACAACATTGAAGTACAAAAATGTTATACAAATTATTATTTAAAATTATATGATGAAGTAACAAATTTAAGAATATCAAAAAATTATGAAAAATACAAACACATCTTTCGTGACCATATTTTCTTTTTAATTATGTCCACGAAACCAATGCTTGGCCCTGTTTTGAAATTTCAGTAAGTCGTGGTAAGAGTGAAAATGGAATAAAAAATGCAAGGGCTAGCTTTTTTCTGTTTTTTTTTTCAATTCTTTTCCAACTTTTTTTCCAACTTTTTGAACGTTGATTGGCTCATGCTCGGTGAAGATTGGGTATGGCATCGTGTCTTATTTTGTTAAACTAATTAATCGGATTAAACAATTTAATATGGCAATCTACATAAGGAGAAGTTGCCATTGTGCATGGATGAAAAGGATGTAGTATGTTTTGGGAAACCTTTTTCATCGTTCATTTTTTATCTGTATTTTTTTTCTAAATCATGGGTTGAATTTATCCACAGGTAGAGAATGAATTTTTGTTCGCTTTCTGGTAAGTAGGAAATAGATGGATTTGCATTTTGAATAGATTGGAAAGTAAAATATTGATAATAAAAAAGCATTAGATATAAATCATAATTATTAATTTTATTTTTAAAATATATTTGTAAATTATTCCAATAATTTTGTATTTTTGTAAGATTCATTTTGTCATCATCTTTTAATTTGTGTATAATCAGTTGGTAATAAAAATCGTAAACATCAGTTGTATTTTTGTATACATCTAATATGTTAAGTAAAAACATGGGGAAGTTGCTACATTTCGTTCTCGAATTTCCAACGGTGTTATTTGATATATTCGGTACTGCGTTATCATGGGATGATGCACTATTCTTTTTGCTTTGAGGTGCGCTAATATTTTTTCCATTGAACTTTGCGAATAGGTAGTACTGGATTTGTGAGCTTCGGATGAAGTGCTTGTTAAATTTATTAGTGTGATAATTTTTTAAATAAAAGCAATCGTAATTTTGTTCTGGTAAATTTTTAATATAATTATTTGGGTCTTTGAGATTTGTTTCTTTTTCAGATGGTTGAGAAGGTCGTTTTGAAGTATAACCATATTTAGAATTCATTTTATTTATTAGGTTTAAAAATTCATCATTCGTTTTTGAAATATATAAATCAGTACATGATATATTTTTAATTAGATATTCTTCAACTGTAGTTTTAATTTTGTTTTCACTAGAGTACCAACTCCACATTCGTCCTTTATTAAAAAATAATTCATTGGCTTCTGCTAGATTATTGTTAGTATACATTTTTACAAGTATTTTATATTGTATATAATGCTGAAAGAAATAAAAATAATTTGCAAAAAAAATTAATAATTGTAGGCTTTCTTCTTTTCCTTCAGCTTTTAATTCAGTATCTTTTCTAAATAGTTTACTTTGCTTTATATGATTATTAAGTTTGTTTTTTTTTTTATTTTTTTTGTCTCCTTCTTGATAATTATCAGCAATATCAATATCCCAATAATCTAATATGTGTAAAGAATATTTTAATAGATTTATCATTTTTGATTTTTTATAAATATTTTTAAAATGCTTATAACATTTTTTATTCGTATTTAATGTTTCCAAATAGGATGACAAGAAACCTTTTCCATATTTATTTAAGACTGCATCTTTTGTCAATGATTCGTAACTTTCTTCATGTTCATCGTATGGATTGTTTGAGAATTCTTCGTAAGACTTATTTACAGGTTCTGGTTCTACAGTATTTGTGTTGGGTTGTGGATTAGGGGAAGGAACAGATAAAGCTTCTTTATTATATTCATTTGAAAGTAAATTCGAATCTGAATCATAATATTTAAGATTATAATTAGTTAGGTTGCTTTGTTTTACATCGTTATCATTTGAAGGATGGATAGATATAACTTTTTTTTTTATAGAAAAAAATTCTAATGTTTGATCGAAACTACTTGAAGTGGATTCAGAGGAAGAGGAAGTGTTATATTCCTCTAAATGGGCTTGAGAAATGCTAGGTTTATTATTTTTTATGCATAAAAAGGATATTGGAGTATATTTTTTGTTACTTTGTAATGATTCAAATATTTTATACCAGTCTTTATCAGCAATTATTTGTTTTATTGTACCATAGTATTGCCAACCTTTAAAAGAAATAATGTTATAATTAATTATTACTAAAAGGATTTTAATAAAATTATAAATATTTTTATTAAATATATCAACTTGATCTGTATTTTGATTTTCCGATTTTTGAAAAATATTTATTTTTTGTTTTTTTTTATCTTGAGAAGATAAGATGTGTTGTTTATTTATTTTTATATGATTATAATTACAAGTAAAGAAATGTAGTATATCTATATCTGCATTTTTTAATAAAATATATTCATCTTGTATATTTATTCGATTTCCTATGATTATTTTACAGATAAGTACCATATATTTTTTACAATTGGATAAAATTTTTAAATATATCTTACTTAGTTCATCTTTTACTTTTGAATAAGTTTCACTATTCACAAAATTTAAGACACAATCAAAGGTGGTTGATATACTAGTTTGTTGCACATTTTCTGTATATTTTTTTATAATGTTTTGAGTTTTTTTATATATAAAGTTGTAAGAGAATATTGGATTTTTTTCTACTTCTTCATTTGGTGTAACTAAATTTATGCAATACTCCATGAGGAATAATAAACTGATATAAATAAATTCATATCCTTTAGAATATGTTGTTTGAATAAAGTTAAATAAAATAAAAATAAAACTTTTTATATCATATTTTAATATTATTTTTTTTTGTTTTTTGTCATAGTATAAATAGTTTTCTTCATTATTAAAGAGTAGCTTATTAATGGTTGGCAAATAAATATTTACAACCTTTATCAACAACATAAAAAATAAACCTTTTAGTATTTCCGCCTTATCATCAACATCGTTATCCAGGTTGTTCATTTCATTTGCAGTTTGATTTGTGTAATTTTCTCCTACTTTAAAAATGTAGGAAGTTTTTTCATTATGCTTACTATTTTCTACTTCTACATGGGTCTTAAGATAGTTCACAGCTTGCAATATGATGAAGAAGTGATAAAATTGATGTACTCGTCCTTGGGATATTCTCTTGTTGGAAGTGGTTCGACTCGTTTGCAAAATTAAGCGTATCATTTCTTTTAAATAATAAAAAACATGTTGTCTATTCATTGCACATAATGTAGAATAGAAAATTTTCGATTTTTCAAACAAATTTTGGATACTAGTTTCTTGGTGAAGTGACATAAATAATATACTTTTTAATTCGTTTCTTATCCATTTTTTAATTATATATTTAATATTTATATATTTTAGGCAAAGACTTGTTATGCCATTTGTGTTCATTTGTATGTTTTCTACTTGGTTATATTCATTTTGTTCGACAAAGTCGTTTATTTTGTCTTCATCAAATTCGAGTTTTACTTCATTGTTTGTGTTCGTAGTGTATAGACAATTTTCGTCTGCAATTTTTGACATCTCTACAATTAGTGTTTGTTCTTTTTCAGTGAGAATATTTGTTATTGTATTTTCCGAAGAGTATCTATCATTTTCATCACATTCAGTGCCACTCAAATCGTTAACGTTGCTACTTTTTACGTTGTCGCATTTGTCATTGTCCGTATCGCTTGTGTTGCACATTGTTTGATCTATATACATGTCATTATTGAACTGTTCGTATCGTTCGTTCTCTGCTTCGGTTTCGGTTTCGGGTTCTACATGTTTAGCGATTTGAACCGGAGTGAATAGTGTCTCGAACTCATCAAAGTTGGTGACATGTTGTTGGTCTTGTGTGATTGAAGAAATGAATTGAATCAAATTTTGTAAAGATAACTCATCTATTTTTGGATTATTAAAATATGTAATAATAACAATTTTAAAGAGGATATACTTAACTATTTTACAACAATTTTTAATAGAAAATAAAATTAAAAATAATATGTCAATTTCAAATATGTTATCTATAACTAATTTATAAAAAGCTTTTTGATTATATATACTATAGATGTGTAAAAAATTATAGAAAGTATAAAATTTATTTAGTTTATTTTTTTTAAAAAAAATCCATTTTGTATATCTCAATTTTAAACGCTTTTGAACTTGTTCATAATCTTGAAATAAAACATGTTTAAATAATTGTTTACATTTTTCATTATTTATTTTATCAAATTTAATTGCAATATTATAATAAATATAAAAATCTAAAAATATTTTAAGGTATCTTCTTTTCGAGTATAAATAGGTGTATATATCATTAGTAGTTAGCATAGTATATGGATTAAACAGTTTATTATTTAAACTTATTTCATTTTGTTCAATAATTTGTTGACCTATATAATATCCAACATAATTTCGTGGCACTAAATCGATGACTTCCTTCACCTGTTCATAATCAGGTAAGCTTAAAAAGATGTATGGATAAAAGTTAATTCTCAAATAGTTTAATAAATAATTTAAATCGTATAAATATGGTGAAGCATTAGGCTTGTTTAGTAGGTAGTCAAAATGGTCTTGGTTTATTTTGTTTTCTATATTCTCAAATTTTGAAACGTTAAAATTGTTTTTACCATAGCTTGTTAAATTTGCTTGATTAAGTGAAAATGTGAAAGTTTGTGAAGGGGAATTAAAATCTGTGTTATTTATTTCGGAGTAAGAATTTGATAAGAAGTTTGAAAGATATAATAGAATCATGTTGTTATTGAACTGGTTTTGTGTTATGGGTTCTATTTTAGATGCAATTTCAGGATATACAGTGGAGAATATGTTTTTTTCATTATTTATTTGCAAACATTGATCAGCATCTGTTTGAGATGAATTACTGTTTATGGCATAATTGTGATTTAGATTATCTTTGAAATAAAAAAAAACTTTTCTAATGCTAACCATTGTAGATATTAATTTATTTTTTGGCAAAGTAGCAATATGCTGATGTAAGTAGGATAATGATTTATCAAAAGTGATCTGAAAAGAAGAGAGCATAATAAAGTATATTGCTGGACATATATAATATAAACATATTTGATATATATAAAATAATATCTTAAAAATAAAATCAATATTAAAACTTAAACGTTGAAAGTTTTTTAAAATATATATAAGTAAAAAATTATTTGATATATGTTTTTGGATTTCTTGCATTATTTCTTTTTCCACTTCGATCTCAAAGATGTATTGAAATTTTGTTTGATAGTTATTCGTTAATGCATTACTATTCTTGTGAAGATGTGCATTATTTATGTCCTTGTCTAACTGCTTTGTTTTGTCAGTTTGAGAATGAAAATTCGATTGTTTATTTGATGAGGACAACAGTTCGTTGTATATTTTGCAAATGATATACTCGTTTTGTATAAACAATTCATATTTAGTGTGCTCTAAATTTATTTTAGATATATCTACAATTTTGACTATTACTTCAAGAATGTCTTCGCTTTTATTTTTATATAAACTTTTGACAATATTTTTTTTAAAGGAATCTTCGAAATATAATTTTTTTAAATCCATTTTATTTATATTGTTTATATGCAAATGGTATAATAAATATCGAACTATAGAAATTGAGATTAATAACTTTTTTAAAAATGAATCTCTTTCATTCTTTTCTCCTACTCGGTAAACACTACGAATAAATGCATCTATAATAGAAATTTTTTTAACTATTAAAATTTGATTATTTTGTAAAATATGTTTAAAGAAATTGTAAATAAATATGTGATCTTTGACATGGAGTAAATAAAGAAAAGCGGAATCTAAATTATTATGAAATAAACATTTATAAAAATAATATTTGGGATTGATTTTATAATTTTGTTCTTGTTCTTTATCTACATAAAAATGAACATCATCAATAAGGCCCTCATCATTTTCTTCATTCGTACTTTCCACTTGTGTGTTTATCATTTTTGAATTTTTTAAAACTTTCTTAATATTGTTAACCGATCGAATTATATGATTTGTTTTCCATTTTGAGATTGTCGATTTGTTTATTTTTGCATGAATTATTTTTAAATGATTTATAAAAACATTATTAAGAAACAAGTTTTTGTATGTTTCACTCTTGTTTAGATAGTCTGCTTGGTTATTATTTTCTTTTAATTTTTTTCCACTATGCATACTTAGCGATCTTTTGTAATGATTAATTTTTAAGTGATTCAAACTGTTTTCATTATCACTATCTTGTTTAAATTCGATTTGGTCGTCTTCACTTTCTTGTGAAGTATCATCAGTACTTGTTGTATCTTGTTCATCCTTTTCTACATCTGAATTGTTTACATATTTTGGGTTCAAATTTGTATTTTTTATAGGATCAATTTCGTTTCGCATAAATAAGCTAGAAACAGATTGTGTTTTTTTATTTTCGGATTTTTCAAAATCGCTAGATATGTCATCATATTTATATGCACCTTCATTTATTAGGTTATCTAAAAATATGGATTCAAAAAAGGATATGTCTATTTCTTCATCTTTTTCAATAAAATTTAGTTGGCTATTTTTTATTTTTTCTGAACAGTTAGAAGTGGAAGAAGTAGGTGTAGAAGAAGTTTTGGAGTGGAACGATGGAATGTCTTGAAGTAAATCATAAGTTGTTGTAAAATTGTGGGTAGTAGTAGTCAGATTATTTATTGCTACATTTGTATGATTGATGAACGAGGTAAGCTCTGTTTTTTTCCAAATACATTTATAAATATTATTCACAAAAAAAGAATAATCAGAGCACAAATAGGATGAAAAGAAAAATGATAAATTATAAACATACTGAGGATTATGTGGTAGTACCATTGTATAGTAGGTCATAACATTTTGAATAAATATTTTATATTTATTTAGTTTTTTATTTTGAGAAAATATTATAAACAGGATCAAATAAAAGGTGACTAAAGACTCGTTTTTAATGGGATCTGTTTTTAAACCTGCTTGATCGTCATTTTGTGAAACTAGGACACTCACAGCAAATACAATCGAGTCTAACAGCTGCTCGGGTTTATCAATTTGCAATCGTTTTATTAGTTTTATTGCCTTTTTGTAATTATAGCATATATCTATATTGTATTCAATAATATTTTTAAATATTTTAAACTTATTTTTTTCTGTATATATAGCTATATAATTATCATATATAATATGTTTCGCACTATAATTTATATTAAGATGTTTATAATCAGCTTGAGCCGAATCAATATTACTTAAAGAATTGAAATTTTTTATTATATCTGGTGTTTCCTGTGTTTGCACAATTAGTTTTGAAAAAGAACGATATATATCTTCATTCGATTTTGTTTTGTTTATATATCCAGGATAGTTTACACCATTTTCTTTATTTGTATCCGCTTTATTTAAAACTTTTTGTATATATAGCATCGTTTTTAAGCACAAGACTGTTTCTTTAATGCTGGCAACGTGGCTGAACATACCGTTTTGAGATGTAACATTTTTCAAAAAATTATAAAAACCATAAAAATTATCATATATAGTTATCGTTTTGGCTTTGGTTAATATTAAATAATTTATAACGTTTGAATAATCGTGAATATTTTTTAAATCTGGATATTGTTCATCATAATATTTGATAAACAAATGCAAATATCTGAAATCGTTTGAATAAAATAATATAATATAAAATAAGATGAAAAAGAAAATATGAACCTGTACAGAATTAAAAAGGTTATAATATACTTGTAAACAATTTTGTGTAAAATTATCATCTTTATAATTAGTATATAATATTATATATTTAAATATTTTAAATATATTTAATACGTTTTTTTTCATATTATTTTTAGAGCTAATAATAATATTGATATTTATATTTAATTTATTTTCTTCATGATTTATTTCTTTGTTTAAAAATTTTATAATATCTAAAGCGTTTAAATGTTTTTCAAATATATCTAAGTATTTTTCAACGAGCTCACAATTTGGGGCGTAGCTACTATCCATTTTATCTTCTTCGTCTTCTTCATATTTTTCAACTTGATCGCTATAGCAGTTTATTATATATTCTATGTGCTCGTTATGCATTACTACGTTGTTATCATTATCTTTTGTCTTTTTGAAAATGGAGTTAATATCAAAGTGTGGTGAGTTTGAGAAGTCTTGTTTGAAATCGCAAAAATCAGGTTCGTCATTTTTATGATGCATGTCTAAAGAGTATGCTTGATTTCCTTGGCATGTTTGCGGTTTGGTTGTCACATTTTTTGGAAACAGATTGTAAAAATCGTTAAATATCGAGATGAAATGAATCAAATTAATTTTAATATATTTATAAAAAATTATTAAAAATAGGTAGCAAAATTGATAATTATCATTTAGAATAATTTTATGTTTATAAGCATAGTGTATATATTTTAAGAATATGTAAATTTCATCAACTTTTGCATTTTTTCTATCCTTTTGTTTGCTACAATTTAGACCATATCTTGAAACATTTTCAACTGTTTTCAAAGGAGCTTGTGGAAGTATACGATTTTTATTATCAACATGAGTAATAGGTCGAGTGAAGTGTTTAAATTGCAATTGTTTTAATGTTGTTAAACAAAAGATGACATAAAGTTGTTCTGATGTGTATAATATATTAAAATAGATTGATTCTAAAATATTTGTTGGATTTTTAAAATATAATTCAACTATATTATCTTCAAAAATGGAATAATAAGACTCTTTAGATGTCATTATATATGCATTAATATATTTATAATTAGATAATGCATCTATTATTTTATTATAAAATAAACTTATATTACCATTTTCTTGATCATATTCATAGGAAATATACTTTTTATCAAAATCAATAGTTAAACATAATTTTTTATATACATCCATTAATAGAAATTCTTCAAATTTTATATTTTTATGATTCTCTTTAGATTGTAAATACATCTTAATTAGTATAAAAAGGCTATATATCAGTATTACATTTTTATTTTTAATATTATTTTTTTTTAAATATATTTGTAATTTGTTTTTTATAAAATGTGGATCACATAAATTGGAATCGTTCCAGCTTTCTTCCTTTTCTATACCCGCATTTTCATTTTCATATTTTTCATAATTTTCACCACTATCAGCATTGTCATCATTTTGCATGTTCGGGGAGTTATTGCTTATATTGTCCATCGAGTTAGATCGTGCAATGTCCTTATCTTCATTTCCTTCTTTTCCATCATCGAGACTTACTGATATGTTTTTCTCATTCTGTTTAGTATTCAACTTTTTGACAAACCGATTAAAGTAGTTACAATTGTATGTGTATTTTTTTTTATTTTTATCGTAGTTAAATATTTTATATATATTATTTTGATTAGCTATTTTCATTGATACATAAACAAACATCAATAATCTGCTTCGAATTAAATGGGTTTCTGTTATTATTTTTATACACCGGATTATAAAAAATTCGAAAAAATCATCTTCTGAACAGTGTATTTCATAAATATTTTTTTTATTTCCATTTATATTATATTTTTTTTGATCAAAGAGTAAGGATGAGGATTCAAAATTAGAGCTGTGCTTTCTGCTGTGTAATTTTAATGCTTCGTCATTATTTGATGTGTTAGAATGTGTTTGATTTTTGTTACTATTTAGTTTTGTGTCTTTATTTAACTGTTCTTGTGTAGAACCTATTTTAGGCAAAACATTTTCAAGACTATTCGACTTGCTTGATAATATATTTACTTTTTTAACACGTGGTAAGAGAAAAAAAAAGTCTTCGATTTTTGTATTTAGAGGGATGTAATAAAAAATCTGTTGCCAATTATTATCTATATAACATTTAAAATATTTATAAAAAATTTTCGTTAAAATATAATTCTTATTAATTAAAAAATATTTTATAATATCGAATGGAGTATAATCATATTTAAATTTTGTCCAATTGATCAGATATATGTTTGTGCTTTTTTTATCACAATCTGATACATCACTAAAATTATTGTTTTCACAATTTTGATCGTATTCGGAAAATGAATAACTATAATTGGAAGCACTTTCTTCAGGCACACTTTGTGTATTCAATTCATTTTTATCGTTTTTTTCTTCATTGGTTTTGAATATATAGAACAGATCAGTGATGTTGCTTTTGTTATTATTGTTAGTAGTTGCATTAGCAGAATTACCAGGCTGCCCATTTTTCATACGTTGTTTATTTATATAGTAAGAACTTTTATTTTGTCTTTCTCTTTCCAGCAATTTTATTAAATATTTAAATGCTTTGTATTTATACACTTGTTGTAGTAACTCTATTTTATATTTTATCAATACATTTTTCATATCTTCATTTGTATTTATTATTTCGATGGTTGGGTCAAAAGCTTTGTAATCTAGGTCATGTAAATATTCCCTTTTCTCATCCTCGTTGTCTTTGTCTTCCTCATTTTCGTTGTCACTTAGACTGAAACTTCGATCGGAGTTGGAGCCTTGGCTGGACTCACTACTTTGATCGGACTCTTCAATATCGAGCCAAGTTTGGTGACGTTTTTTCAAATTAGCTTGTGTAATTGTGTTTATAAATAAATGTTCATCCATTTCATTTTGATCTGAACAGTCAGAAATTTCATCATAATTTTCATTTTCTTTTAATATATAATATATTAATCTAAGAGCAGTAAATAAAACATTTTTTAATTTATTTAATTGTATATCAATATCGATATGTATATCTGATTTCGTTATATTTATTTTATTAACAAGATGATATTTATTTATATATTTGGAGGGATAATATATTTGTTCATCTTTTGAAAGGCTATAAAAAAAATTATTATAATTATTATTTTCTTCTCCATAGTTCATATTTGTTAGTATAGGTGGACCAGCATTATATGCATCCTCCTTTAGACTTAGCAATTTTATAACTTCCTCTGAACTAGCTCGAACTAGAAATGGATCATAAGTAACTGCTCGTCCGAGGAAAGCAAACAAGTCTCGTATCTTGAATAGGCACTAAAGAAAATGAAAAAGAATGACGTAAAATTAGATAGGATAAGAAATGAAGTCGAATAAACAATTTAGATAAATGAGAGTATAAATACCTGATAGTCGAGAAGTGAAGAATCCAAGTATCGTCCACTATAATCATAAATTGAATATACAAAAAATTGATGAAGTACAGTAAATAAATATAATTCAGATTTGAGTACTGCATCATAATAACTATGAAAAAATAGATGTAATAATAATTCTTGTTTATTTAAAAATTTAAATTTATATAATATTAAATTAAAATTTTGTTCTGAATTTTGTAAAATTAAATAATATTCATCGATTTTACATAAATATATATTATTATATGATTCTAAAGGAGAAAGATATTTTTTATTGCTTGTTAAATCTTTTAAAAACCCCATATATAAAAATTCTTTTTCTATTTTATTATCATCAAATTCTTTGTTAAATGCTTTTATTTTATTTTGATTTATTTCGTGAATATTTAAATGTTTGCTATATTTTAAAAGTTCTTTTATTTTTTCATCATCCTTTAATTCTTTTTGTTCATATATATTATTAAAATGGTTCGTTAATTTTTTTATTGTCTCATTATATAGATGTGTAACAAAATTGAAATGTGTATCATCGCTAGCTAGATCATTCCAAAGTGGATCTATTTTTGTAGAAACATAATTTTTATGTAATGATGTGTTTAAATTAGGTTCTGGATTGTTGTCTATGTTTACTAAAGTTACATGCATATTATTTCTTTTGTATAAATTGTGACTTATATCATATAATAAGTTACTAGAACTCATATTATCTGACCCAAACATTTTTGAAAAAGAATAACTTTCGAGCTTTTGATAATATTTATGCATTCCATCTGTAAATGTTTGAAACATAGATGCATATTTATTATTGTTTAATTTATTTTGTGTATTTTTTTCTAAAAATTTTGCACTATAAATTAAGAATAAAATATTATCATCATTTATAGATACAGATGAAATTTCTGATATTTTATTAATATATTCTAATGTATATTTTTCAATTTCTTGTAAACTTTTATTATTAAAATATTTTAGCTGACTACATTGTTTTTCTCCTAAAAATTTATGAAAATGGCTAGTTGAGCAACTGTCTTTATTTTGCGATTTTGTTATTTCATTATGTATGTTGTTCATATTATTTTTTTCATTTTCATCTCTTTTATATATGAATAATTCATTTGAACTAAAAGTTATAATAAAATAGTTGTTGTTTAGAGATACTGAAGTAATATGCTTTGTTCCTTTTTCAAATTTTATATCATTAGGTATAGGTAATTTATTTTTTTGTGAAATATTTGTTTTTATATTATATATAACTATATAGATACACTTCTCTTTTTCATTTATATAAGAAATGACGAAAGCTTGTTTATTTTCAATTTTGAAATATATTTCATTGATATTTTTTGGGAGTTCAAAGGTTTTCACAATTTCCATTTGTGGAGAGGGGCTTAGACAATCCTTGACATTCATTTGCTGTAAATAAAGAAAAAAAAATTATATTAGTAAACTTGATAAATAAAATGCGTATATACGTATATATATTATTATTCTCTTCTTGTTCATACCCATAGTTGGCCATTTTTGTCGAGAATGTACAGACGATCTTCGAAAACAAAAAAGAAAATCGATGAAACTGATATGCTATTTCGTGTTAGCAGCTTCAGCTCATTTATCTTATTGTTAGTAAAAACAGTTTGAAATTCTTCAACAAATATTTGATTGCCTTTTTGTAGGATTATCAAGTTTAAATTTGGTACGCAAACACATTTATCGATTTTATTGGTGCCTATAAGAAAGCAAAAAAAAATTATATTTTATAGTATATAGAGACTAAATTTGGGGCAAATGATTTTTATATGACAAAGAACAAAATTTACATGAACAAGATAGAACATTTTTTCATAAATTCTTGCATGTTCATAAATTATTGTCTTTTACCAATTAAAGGATTTTCATATTTGAAGAAATTCCATTTTTCCAGTTGTTGAATACATATCAAAATAACTTTTTCTAAATGTATAACAAATGTGCCATCATATTGTGATATTGATTTTTTGGAAAAAGGATATTTTGTATTTATTACTTCAAGTGGACCTGAGGCATTATTTATTTTATTGTTTTTGTAAAACACATTAATATCATGAACAATGTCATTGATATTTATCTCCAAAACTTTGTTAACATACATTTTGCCATCGTTTTATTATAATTTATTTGACTTATGTCTTTTCAAATATGCCTTTTATGTCATGTTATGTTAAAATTGCTTGATATAATAAATGTTGTGTAAAGGCTTATTCACATGTACATATATAGTTACACATATCTATATACATAAATGTGAGAATAAATATTTATATGTCTTCTAACTTTTCAAATAAGCGCTTGTTAATTTGTTTCATGAAAAGTATGGTTGATATATATAAACTTTTATGAGGGCGTATTATATGCATACATGCATATTCTTGTTGCGCTTGATAAAATAGGAGCAAGCGAGCGAAGAAAGAAAGTAAAAAAAATAATAATAAAACAAAAAGAAAAAATATAATAAAATAAATAAAACAAAGCAAAATATGCAAAACAAAACAAAATAAATAATGCTAATAAGTAGCAAAGTGAAATGGAAGCTGCAATCACTTTGTCAGTATATAATCCCAATTAAATAGGTGAGGAATAAAATACAAAAAAATGGATATAAATAACGCATATATAATTACTTGCGTTAATCTTGTTAATTCAAAAGAAATTTTAAATTAATGCTTAACGAATATGTAATAATATTTAAAAAAAAAGAAAAAGAAAAAATTAACTAAAGAATAAACTTGAGGATACAAAATAAACTGTTTGTTTAGCTTTATCTCTCAAAAAATGGATATGCTTATATACGCGCATTGCTTATATTATTTTTTTTTTTGCTTTATTATTTTGTTTCATATGAATATATAATTAACATAAAAAAAATAAAGTGCAAATAATTGTATAATTCCCGAAATAAAAATTTTCCATCATTTTTTATTCTTTATTTATTTAATTTTTTTTGAAAGATATATTAATTTTATGTTGAATATAAGGAATATAAAACATACACACATATATTATTGTGGATATATGTATATGGATGAGTTTTTTCTATATTTTGTTTTTTAACAACTATTTTCTTTATAGATTATTTGTAAAAAATATAATAGACGAAGAGATAGGTTACTAAAAATAGAGGTATACTATGAAATAAAGAACAAGCATTAAGAGAAACATAGCAACAAATATATAAGAGGAAATTAGTAAATAAATATTATGCACATGCATATAGACATATAATGTTATTGCTACAATTACTTGAATGTAAAAGCCGTTTTCCATTGTTTTATCCTGTTTTAAATTTAATAACTTTGGATAAGTATTTTTATTATTGAGTTTCTTTTTCAGTTTGTTGAAAATAAATATAAAAACAATAAAGAAAAAAGTTAAAAAAGAATAAAAAAACTAAGAGCATATAAGCAAAAAAAAATAATAAAATAAATCAGATAATTTAATGAATTATATTAGTGAAACAAAGTGGAATGAAATCACAATAAAAAAAAAAGCAGAAAAATGAGTCTATGCTATTTTCATTCCTATCTGTGGTTTTGATTGCGATGGGGCATGGTGTTCTCCTGTAAATAGCGAAAAAATGAAAAAAAATATGAACAAGCAAGGTAAAAACAATAAAATATGAAAAAAATATGAACAAGCAAGGTAAAAAAATAAAATATGAAAAAATATGAACAAGCAAGGTAAAAACAATAAAATATGATAAAAAAAAGCATACCAATGATAATGGCAAATTGCTTGTTATTCCAGTTTATAATATCGTCGTTAGATCTCCAAATTCTTTGCCCATTTTCATATTCAAAGAATGTTATTTTGTCAAATATATATTTCGGTAAAATTGTTCTCTTTCGTATTTTGTTCTTTATTTCTAGCATAGTATCATTAGGCTATAAAAAAAAAAATAATATAATATTTTATTTTCTCGGCTTTGCATTTTTTTGTTCATAGAGTTTCATATTGGCTAGACCACGAACAAATGAAAATAGAAATGCACACACATTTTTATAATATAGTGCATAATTTTTTACCTCTACTAAAACGTCAAAACTGTATCCGAAAACTTCTTTGGATGGGGTTTGGTTAAAAACATGAATTATCTAAAGAGAATCGAAAAAAAAAGAAATGAATGTGTATATGTGTGAGGAATTCATGTTAGTGTCATAAAAAAAATATGTTTTCACGTCGAAAAAAATAATACCTTCAGTTGGTTCATTTCGAGCATTTGCTTTTGTTGATCCGTAAAGTCTGGCTCCATTCGGAGTGGGGTTACATATACATTTTTAATGTGATTCGTTTTTACAAAATCCAGATGTATCAATGGTTCGTTGCTGTTCAAATATTTAATTTTAGGTCCGAAGGTAAATAATAATCTAAATTTATGTTTTGGATTGATTCCCCTTTTTTTTAAATATGGGTTCATTTCTAACTTGATTTTATCTATTAGATCTTGAACGGTAGTATAATCATTTGAATCATATTCATTGTTTGCTAAGGTGCTACTAGAATTATCTGAACTAGATGTAGAATCGATACTTTCTGCATCTAAGTTGTAATAATTATTAGATTTCGAGTCATTATCATTACCTATGGCACATTTCTTTTTCGATTTTTTCAATTTAATATGACCAGTGAATGCAGAAACTGATTGTACATGCGAATTAAATAATTGAATAACATAATGAAAATATTTTGGAGAATCGTGAGGATATAGTCTTGTAAAATATTTATAATGAAATGGTAATAAAGATAAACAAAATGTTTTCTGCTCAGTTAAAGAATTATGTTCTAATTCCATAGTACGTTGTTTTATTAAAGTTTCAAAAGAAATTTGACCAGATGCAGAATTTGTATTTTCATCTGTATAACTAGGATCATTAGAATTCATATTATCAGAATATTCATGATATGAATCGTTGTCATGTTCAGGTGGACAAGTAAATGAATCTATATTATATGGGATGAAATTGATTGGACTATTGAGGGGAGGATAAGGATATATTAATATATGAGTAGGATCAATATTCATTTTATAGCAGACATGTTTAAATATTTGTTTTGTTGGGCATCTAATATCTATATCTAAATCTATTTTACATAATTCTTTTTTTAAAAATAAAAAATGGGAATCAATATAATTTAAACAGCTTTTTTTTAAATCACTTTTTAATATAACCCCTGAACAATTTCGATATTTTCCTAATTGATAAATAGGATCATATAATTTAAATCTGAATCTGTTGACATACATTTTTCTTTCGACAAAATCTAGATAATCACATATAACATAAAAAGGTAAAATGGGTTCTTCTTTACTTGGGATACCTCCACATTTTTTAACAATCCTGTTTGCCTTCTTACTAATATTATTATTTTTTAAATTATGATCAATTTCAGTATGTGGAGTAGTAGTTTTATCATTTTCATTCGTATCATTGTTATAATTTTTCATTTCTGGTATAGCATTATTATAAGAATGGGTTCTATCTTTTATAGAATCTGCATCTATGGGTATTGTAGTATTATTAGGAATCGAATTGATCCCTATATTATTTGGGTCACCAATCTGTTCATTTACTTTGGATACATTATCTATGGCTTTAATTTGTATGTTTTTTTCATAATGAGTATTAGCTAGCTGTGATTCCATATTATATATAGAATCATTTTTTGCTTCTGGATTATTATAAAGATTATTGTGAGGGTATTCAGTATTTTGATTGATATTTTTTTCATATAATTGTTCGTCTGTTGTAATTTTGTATTGTTCATCTTGACTTTTTATATTAGTAAAATTATTTATTTTTTTTTTGCTATTCCTTCGAACCCGTTTTGCTTCCTTTTTGTGATCATAAATTTGGGTAGTATAAATAGATTCTTCTAATTCTTCTTCAACATTGTCTAGATAATAATCTGTACTTTCAGATGTGTAAGTTAAAACAGAGTTGGCAGAAGAACGAGAAGAAATATCTGAATAATTTACATCTATTAATTCGTTAGATGTAGTGTTTTCATTTGACATTAATATTGTAGTAATATTAGATTCATTTAAAGTTTCTAATGAATCATTTATGTCATCACTTTTTCTAGAATTATAATAATAACAATGAGCTTTTTTTATTGTATGAGAACCCAAATTGGCAGTATTTATTACATTTTTTTCAACCTTAGGAAGAATCAAATTTGAATCACAATAGTTTATATTATTTGGATGTTTGTATGTTTCATCAATAGTAGGTTGTGAGCTATTTTGTTTATTTTTTCTATTTTTTTTTTTTTTTTTTTTTAAATGATTTTCAGAATAGCTAGCCATTTTATTATTACAGTCAGCTGTATCCAATTCATCAGATGATAAATCAGATGAATGTGGTGAATAAAATGGATATTGATAATCACGACAAATATTTTTTGATTCTATAGAAAACAAATTTTGAGTATTGTGTAAAATAGCTTCAGGATTTATAATATTATATTTTTTTTTTTCTTTCAAAATATGATGATTATTATTAATTATGAGTTGATCTAATTTATCAGCTAAATTCTGATCAATCAAGCTATATTCATAAAAAATATTATTTTGTTCAGAATTTTTACTGTATTTTTTTAAACACAAATATAAACTATTTATTTCGTTATCATTTAAATTATCATCATTATTGTCTAATATATTAAAATTGGTTAGATCATAGTTTTGTGTAGGTTTATTATTTTCTGATGTTTTTTTAAATAGAGTCGATTTAGATATTTCTGAAAAGTTTGAAATATTATTTTTGTCATTATATGGATGAATTAAATTTGGATTAACATTCATTTCATCTTTGTTATTATTTAGAGATTGCATCGAATTTTGATATAACATATTTTCATTCGTATTGACTACATTTTCATTTATTTTTTCAAAATAGTTGATGTTTATATCTTGACATAAGTTATTAGGATTAGGGTATGATCCATTATCTTGTTCGAGGTCTTGGTGAGTTAGTGAAATATTATTTTGATCATCATTAATTTTGTAAAATATACCATTCCTATTGCATATTATATAATGTATATTTGATGAGTTTTGATGAATTAGTTTGCTTATTCTATATAATATTTTGTTTAATATATTTGCATTTAAAAATAGATCATAGGATGATATATTTTCTTTAGTAATATATAGATCTTGTTTTTTATTACCTAAGGATAGAATAATTTTTTTTTTTTTTTCTAAATCGTTATTACTTATAAAGTTAAATATTAGGAGATCACTAGTAATAATTTTATTGTGTGCAATACTTTTTTTTTGTTTTATTAAATTGCATTTATTTTTATATTCAACAAAGATTTTAAAATTTGGTGATTCATCTGAATATAATTCATTATTATTAATATTTTGTATGTATTCTTTTAATATATTATAATTATTTTTTATTACAAAATTTTTATCCATTGCTTTTAGTATCTTATTTATCATCCTTGTTTCTAAATATTTTGGTTTTAAATTTATATCACAATGCATAACATCTAAACAGACTAACGATGAATCATTAATTTTTTCTTCATTATATATATCAAAGTATTTTAAAAAAAGTAATATATTCTTATTTTTCGAACTACTAGATCCTGATACAGCAGTTCGTTTATTGTAAGGAAGGTATAGTATATCAATTGTTGGAAATAAATCATTTGATTCTCTACTTGTCTTTTTAAGTAACTCATATAGGTATAACTTTCCATTATTTTTGAGATCGAGGGGAAGATATCTATATGTATCATTCACAGGGAGTAGAACAAAAAAACAGTTTCTCTTGCTTGGATAACAATAGGAAGTAAATTGTGAAGATGACGAAGTTGAAGTGAACGAAGAGGAAGACGACGAAGCAGAAGCGGAAGGTGATGTAGTAGTAGTGTTAGATGCACTATTTGTTGATGTATTTCCTGAATCTGAAAAATGATCAGAATTAGAAATATGTGATGAATCATTAGATGCAAATGAATTAGATGCAGTATCTTCTGAATCATAAGATGAATTAGATCTAAATCTTGAATAATGTGAAGAAGATGGATTTTGTAAATGTTTTTCTTTTTTTGGTCTTTTAGTTATTTTATCATTTTGTTTTTTAATTTTCTTTTTTTTTTTTGTTGTTTTTTTATGTTTAATTCGATTACTTTTTGATGATCTCTTTTCAGTTTCAAATTTTTGTTTTTTAGAAATATATTTAATATAGTTATCTAAAGTAGTTGTAGTACATCCAGAAGGAACAGAAGAATTTGTAGATAAGCTTGTATCTGATTGATTATTTACATTTTCAATAATATTATCAAATTCATCTTTTGTTTGAATAATTCCAGTTTTAGAAAACTGTGTCTTCATCATTAAATCGGTAGTTCGATTATTAACAAAATTACTATCGTTACAGTTACCATTATATCTTTTTTCTTCAAGCTGCTCCATTTTTATATGAGTCTTATTATTACTATTTATAGTATTGTTTGACATTTGATAATTTATCGAGTTAGATAAATCGGTAGTATTCATTTCTGGTGACATAAGAATGGAATCGTTTGGATTATTCATTATTGTTTGTTTACTTTGGTGAGTCAAATTATTATCCATTGGGTTGGAGCTGTTAAGATTGGATGATGTAATTTTTTGTTTTTTATTTGATTTAAGATGACATTTAGAGTGATGCATTAATTGCTTGTTTTTTTTTCGAGTATAAATATTTTTAATTATTTTTAAAATTTGAAAAAATATATCTGAAAGGGTTTTATTTTTATTAAATTTGGTACTGAACAATGATGGTATATTATTGGGTGGTAATCCTGAAAAAGATTTATAAACATAACTATATTTATCATATACTTTTATTTTAACATATTGTAAAATATCTTGTTTTAATTTCGTTCGTTTTTTATTAATTATTTCTTCAAGTTTACATCTTCGGACAACCTGAGGATTAACAATAGCAGGATCACATTCTTTTATTAACTTCGGTATTAAAGATTTCTTAACATATACTAACATATAAGCACTATAATTTTTCATCCTTTGTTTAATCCTATCGCAAATATCAAAATTATACATGTTATTTTCAATTTCTATATCATATCCTCCAAAATTATCATTTATTACTGAATGTTCACTAACTCTATATATTTTATCATCATCACATTTAAGCCAAAACTTTTCATCATGTTTATAACTAAAGGAATAGTAATGCCCACTATTCATATTCCCTTGATGTACTGAGACTGCTTGTAAAATATATTTTTGTTCGCTATCTTTACAATATTTTGATAAATCTAATTCTTTATAAAATTCAAATTTATTATTTAATTTGACTGTTTCCATTTTATTTAAATCAAATGTAAATCTTTTTAATAAAAATATACAAATATTTGGAAAATTTAAAAATCTCATTCCTTTTTTAGCTCTTTGCATACCATACCCATCTGTTTCATATATATTATCACCTTCTAAAATTTCTGCTTCTACTGCTTTATCTAACGATTCATAGATGTTATTACACCCTTGTACATCTAACTGTATATCTTCATAAGTTTCTTTTCTCACACTTTTATAATCTATATCTATGCATTCTATATATGTTTCTACTTCGCCTTCAAACATCTTTTTAACAGAACCTTCAACTACAGTTCCTTTCATCTGTTCTTCTACTTTATCTAGCAACAATTTTAATAATTCATGGGTATCTTGTTGGGTAAAGACATCACTCGCATTCCATCCAAAAGAGCGTATCAATTCTTTACAAGATACTGCTTCATTGTGTGTATGGAGTTTATAAAATAAATTTTGAAGTGCTAACGATGTTGGTAAAATATTTTTTTTTTCATTTTCTTCCTCTATCAATATATTTTTATAATCTATTTCTTTAGTTCGTTCATTTTCATAATTACATTCATAATAGCTTCCATCAACACTTGTACTTCCAGTTCTCTTTTTTCGTTTTTTTCTTTTATAACAACATGATGCTGAAGATTCAGAACAGCTGGCATAGGATGTTGCATCTGATGATGCAATTGAAAGAGCTGACAATTTTTCATCTGAATAGCTATCTTCATAGCTACTAATATCGTAATAATTTTCTTGATTTTCTTCACAATTTTTGATTAAATTATTTCGTTTTCGAATTTTATTCTCCTTACCATTTTGTACATCACTTTGATCGCTAGCATTGTCGACCGTATTTTCGTCAGACCCATCCACACTCGATGTCTTGACTTGCTCACCATCAAGCTGAGGGTTTTTATCATCATTGGAGTTATGCATAGAGCTATAGTTTTCTTTTTTATTATTTTCATGACTATTTATTTTGTATATATTTTTATTTTTAACTTTTGATGCATTACATTTGTTTGATAAATTATCAGAAGAACAGATGTGTGAAACTGACATGGATTCATTTTCAGAACCATTATTTTCTTCATCCTCATTTGAATATTTAAGAGTTTTTTTTTTTTTATTTAAATTATTTTTTAAAACGGACTCAGGATCTAAGTCATTTGAAATGCCATTATTTATGTAGTTCCTATTTTTAGATAGCATATAATCAGGAATATTTTTATTTTCTATTCCCTCTTCGTTAGTAGTGTGTCTCGAATTGTCTTGTCCATGAAGGTTATCATTTTTTATGTCGGCAAATTGGATAGGGTGTTCAGTTTCATTGGTATTATTATTGTTACTGATTTGATTCTTTGCTGGAAGGAAACTATCATTCGGTACGCTATTTATAGATATGTCTCTTTCATTTTTGATATTACTATCTGATGCACATGAAGAGGTTTGATTATTTTCATCACTTTTTATACTCTCATCATATTTTTTTTTAATTTTTTTTTTGCGATGTTTCCATGCTTGATATGCTTTAAGATTTTCTCTTTTTAAAGACGTTTTATCTGATTTTTCAAAATTCATTTCTTTATTTATATATTTTTTATCAATTTCGATCATATGTTTGGTTCTGTTTTTTTGATTTTTTTTTTTTTTTTTTTCTAATTTATTTTTAAAAAATTCAAGAGTTTTACTTCCGATAATATTTTCAATATTGAATATCATCATACAAACAGACTTACGAAAAATGTTGATATGGTATAGAAGTTGTAGTAAAGCATTCATATAGCATGTAGCTCCATGATTCTTTAAGCCAACAAATCCAGTTCGTATTTTACTATTATAATTAATGTCCCTACTGTTTTTATAGGATTCAGAACCAAAAGGGAATACACCAGCTCTTAAAATAATTTCACCTTTCTTATTTATAAATCCAGGTTCTCGTATTTTTTCAAATGGAACGAAGTTATGCCAACCTCGATCTGTATTCATATGCGAAAAATTAAAATTATCAACTTTATAATATGAGTGTCTATAATCTGCTTGATTAATTAATATAATATAATATTGTACATTACTAAAACCCCAATCACTAACCCAATCATCTTTTGGCATTGCTTCAATAAATGCTGATGCCACTGGATACATAAAATTATTTGATCTAGTCTTTGGAATAAATAATATTCTAAAAATAAAATTCGGACAAATTTTCCATTGCGAATATATTTCATCATTACTTTCAATTTTATCAAAAAAATTTTCTACAACTAATTCTATTTCATTATCTACTACACCTCTTAAATTTTTATAAGAATAGGCTTCATTAAAATTTATATCTTTATTTATTTCAAAATTATTTTCAGTTCGTTTTCTTTGTAAGAACATATTTTGATTATTATCAATGTATCTATGTCGTTCTTCAAGATCATCTCTTTCATCATGACTAGTACTATGGTTTGTTGTTACATTACTAGTATTGCTAATGCTACTTACATTGCTTACATTTCTTATATGATTATTATTATGTTTAGATATGTTATTTTGATCATATGTATCGTCAACATATATTTCATCAATCTTACATGGATTCATATTTTGTTCATGGAATTTATTAAAATTGTTATAATTGTTGTAATTATTGATTCGTCTATTTTCTATATTTTCATCTTCACTATCCGAAGAGTTATCTCTTCTGCCCCTACTGTAATTTTCATCATTTCGTCCATTATTATTAAACATTTTCTGTTTATTTTACTACAGCTATTGCCTCCACTCTATTTTAGTTAATCTTTTGTAGAGGCCTATATGTTTGTTGTTTATTTCTTCCTGCCTATGCAACTATTTGTTGTATGTCGCACTGTCATATATACATCAACTATTTATGTGCATATGTATATATATCTATGCACATGGCCAATTCGTGGAATAACAAATAAATAATCATGTATTAATATTTCAAACAAATGAAAATATAATAAATAATAAACATTTTTACAAGACTCTACATGAATATAATTACATATATGGATAGATATACAGATTTATGATCCACATATAGGTGTGGTTATTTGTGTGTGTGTATATGATAAAATTGTTTTTAAAATTATGTCTGTATCATCATAGGATTTTTGTAAATGATGTTAAAATTTGGTTTTATGGATATTTTTATTTTTCTTAATAAAAACTGAAAAAATAATAATTAACTGAATCAAAGAAGGATTGCATAATGAATTAGAATATAAATCAATGCAAAAGAAATAAAAGTATTTATATACAAATATAAAGACCTACATATGTAGTAACTGAATTGTGCTGTTCACACGGTACACCTTTTCTATAATAAAGACCATAGTGAATTTTTCTTCCTTCACATTTATTTATTTTGGTAAAATTTCTATTCGCTTTATTTTTCTGTGCTCTTTTGTCGACTCGAATAAATAGGCCTTAAGAACAATAATGTAAAACATGTAAATATATTTTCGCAGTTTTGAATATATACTATTTTTACATTAGTAATAATTTATTTGAACTATGAAATTGTATAAATAATAATTATTTGAAGTAATTTTTCTTCATATTAATTGTGTAAGTATATATTTACAATTGTATAAATACGTACATACATATATATATATATTATGTATAAGGTTTAACAAAAATTATTTCAAATCAAATTAAAAAATTCCTTTTATTTGATTTTTTATTTTCTCATCATAAACATATTAAAAGAATTAATTTCTTCTTAACAAACTTATATATAATGGAAAAACATACCGTTTTTTTTTAACGATAAATTGAGGGTACTAAAAAAGGTGAATATTGTTAATTGTAATTATATAACATGAAAAAATAGTATATACGCTATTATAATATAGCATGTGCATATGCAACGTGAATTGAAGATTTTGTAAATTGGATTTCCTGGAGTTATGCTAGTTTAAAAAAAATATATATTGAAATAAAAATTAAAACAAAAGGGCGTGAAGATAAAAAAACGTAGAAGGATTCATCATACGCATATTACATTAATTTATTAAACACCCCCATAAAAAAAAATAAGCACGGGCGTTTGTATGTTTTTTTTTATATAGAGCTTACATTAATATAGTATATATATAAATAATATTTTATATACTACATAGTATATGTATAAGATATAATTTCTTTGATTTTTGTTGTAATAAAAATTATATTTCTCATATTTAGTTATTAGAAATTCTTTTTTTTTCATCACATTATAATAACATTTTGTAAACCCATTTCCCATGTGCGAAAAAGGTATAAAAAAATTGTTATGAACAAAAACAAAAAATTATGAACAGTTCAGAAAAAAAAAAAAAAAAGCTAGTAACGTGTAGAAATAAAAACATACATATGTTCATATATAATACTATTAGTAGAAATAGTTTTAGAAAATGAATACACATGTTTAAGTTAGATAGTGAAAATTATACCCTGCTACAAACTTATATATAATATATTTTTTTCTCTCTTTTGTATGTTTTTTTATGAAAATAAAAAAATATGTAAATAAATTTGGTGTGCTACCTTTCGTAGTCTTAGTGTACTCTTTAAAAGTATAGTCTTATTTTTTGTTACATAACTCAAAGTTAATAAATGATTGTATAACAATAATATGAATTTCACAATGTACAACTGGATTTTGTAAAATACAAACATAGGACTACGCCAAATATATGAACAATATTGGAAAAATAACAGTTGTTCATGCGATTTTAAGGTGGTAAAATTTAACGGCTTTCTATAGTAAGGGTCTTAGAAGGTATTAAATAGGTGCCTATGTGTATATATGGAAAATATTGTTATCACGCTTTTCACTCTGTTCATTTTTCAATACTATTCTTTACACTATTTAGAAAGACTATATAATTGCAGAGAAAAAAAAACAATTGAAATATTCAACCTGTTTTTATTTTGTAACGTATTTTAATGTAACGACAAATTTTAAGAAAATAATTTCATACTATTAATTTATAAATCCACAATATTGTTTTAAAAATGGAGCATGCATATAATATAACAATAAATAAGGGATAATCAATTAAGGTCTTATTTTTATAAAAAAAAAAAAAAAAAAAATTATCCTTATGTGCATACTCATATATAAGGCATAGTATTATGTACACAATAGCTAGGATATACTAAATTAATATTTTGCAAAAAAAAAATTCATAATATAAAAAAGCAAAATATATAAAATATATAAAATATTGCCCATGGGAAATTTCAATAAAAATTTAATAATTTTATAAGCCCGAAATATTTTGTATTTTTCATTTTTATAAAAAAAAAGGTGTGTATCCATTTTAATAGTTCTTATATTTACTAAAAAAATGTAATACATACATATTTTTGTATAAAAAATTTTCTAATTAATGATGTGCTATGATTATATGAAATTGGGAATATAATATTTATGTAGTTATTTATTTAAAAAGGTATAATAATAATTATGGATTTATATGAAGAATAAAATTCAAGACACGCATAGACGCATAGTTACATAAATAAACTTAAATTTGCTTTGGAAGCATTTTTAGGGATCATAATTTTGTATTACTATTTGATGAGCAAAGTCAGGAATATTATATAATAGGATATCAAACAAGAGGAAGAAAGTTTAAATGGTAAAAGTATAAATTATGTTTGCAATCTTTTTAATAATTGGATGTTTATAATTAGTTCTTCTATCAAGGTGAAAGAAGTTAGAATGTGAGGATATCCATAAAATTAATATAAACAAATTTTGAGATTAATGAACAGTTCATGTAATACAGTTAAGTATTTAAGTAGTGCTATTTACAGTACGAGGAATACAAATATATTAAGGGAGACGTCTGAAAATATGAGTAGCAGTGTTTATATAAACAATGTCAATATGCAAAATGATTTGGTAAATATAATTTTAGAGGACTGTATAAAAGAATGGTTCCCATTTTTAAATGATCATGAAGATGAGAAAAGTATAAATAAAGTAGAGAAAGAAAGTATAAAGGATGAGATTATAAAATTAAAAAAATTTTATAAAGGTGTAAAATCAACTAATTTCCCTTTAAAAAAGTTATATAAATCTGAAAGAAATATCTTTAACTTAAATAATGAACAAGATGAAGAAGATGTTTTTTTCAATTCTGATGGTGTGTATATGGGTATACTAAGAGAAAATGAAAATTTTCAAGATAAAGACAATTTTTATAACATTAATAATAAACAATTTGAGAATCAAAATTTGAATACTATACGTGGAAATACAAAGTTTTATGATTGTATATTTACAGAAGACGGTAAAAAAATAAGTAGCGAAGATGAATATACACAAGAATATATAAATCGAGAACAAAATGAAACTAGTCAGGAATGGGAAAAAAATAAAAAAATAAAAAATGGTGTAAAATATGATATAAAAAATAATAATCGGAGTTATGATCGAAGTCGATATAATTCTGAAAGTGATAGTGTATTACTTAAACGAAAAAAAGGAAATGATATGAAAGGAGAAGATGATATTTTTTTGAATGTAAAAGAATATGATACTGATGGGGTAAAAATTGGAAAAACCTCAAATGGGCACTTAAATAGTAAAAGTGAAAATGTGAAAAATTATAAAACCATAGAAAAAATCGAAAAAAACGAATTTAAAGAAAACACATTAGATGATAAAAATAATTTTATAAATAAATATTCATGTAAAGAAAAAGAAATGTGTATTAGTAAAGTAAAAAATTTTAACTATGGAAATGAAATAGACATAAAAAAAGAAAATAGAGAACTGAATTTAAATATTATGAACGAGTCAGGTAAATCCGTAATGGATAATGATGGGCAAGCACCGTTTGATAAAAAAAGTATAAGCACAATTATACAAGAAATAAAATTTGAAGACAGCAAAGAAAAAAACTATTCTATGGATTCATATGGAAATATTTATTTAAATACATGTTTGAAAGTTTTAAAAGTTGATATTAATTATTTTTTAATTCCTAAAGATATAGGAAATGAAGAATTATTAAATGAAAAAAAAAAGATTAAAGAAATTTTAAAACTTTATGATAAATTATTTTATAACCATTTTAAGTTTATTCCAAATAAATTTTATAAAGAAACATTGAGACCTATTTATTCGTACTACCAAAATTTGAAATCTACAATCGGTTTAGGAACACCCAATTCTTCGCTCGATTTGACATCAAGGAGATCATGTTCCATAAGTAAAAATTATGAAATTCGGACTAGTAGTAAGAGAAAAAGAGTGAAATAAATGGGAAACCATTCCATGTTTTGTTCTATAGAATGTGGATTGTCTTGTCCACCTGTCTATTTTTTTTCATATTTTTTTTCATCGTTTTTCTCATCGTTTTTTCATATTTTTTTTCATGTTTTTCATCGTTCTCACCTTTTTAGGCGCCCCCAAGGTACAGAGTGTGGAGGGGAATTCGGCAAAGGGCAAAGCGCATGAGCATATGGAGTATACGAATTTAGGAAGCTTCTCTAGCTTGATAAACGACATGAATGTTAAGAAAATATTGTTGGATGTGGATGAGAGTACAGATATTAGTCATATGGAAAATGATTATAAATTTTTATATAACGATTTAGTAAAGTTAAAAAATTTACTTATAAAAAAACGGAACTATAAAAATATTTTATTTGACTATCAAAAACGGTTTGTCCAATTAAATAACAGATGTGTCAAAACATATAAGGATATATATCCAGTTGAAAAAGAATATAAAATATATACACAAATAAAAAAAGAAACAGTAGAAGTGATTAATTCGATTAATGCAAATTATAAGAAGTATTATTTAGGGAAGTAGATTTGCAGAAATGCTTACAGCATTTTTTGGTAACGCATTATCCTGCTTTGCAGCCTTTGATATATGACAATTTTTCTCAAAATTTTTGAATTAACAATTTTTAGCATATATATAAAATTGCAAATGTGAATTATTTGTTTTCCATTTTGTTATTTTTCCGTCTTTGTTTGAAAATGATAGATTAAATATGTTTTTTAATTTTTAGTTATACAAAATAAACAATTAAATATAAAAAGTTTTAAGAATTATTTGTGTGCAAAATGAGGATACCCTGAATTTGGGATTTAAAAGAGAAGGTGCAAACTAAAAAAATAAGGTATGCCCTTAAAGGGCAAAACAAGAAAATTGAAAAAAAAAAAAAATAATAATAATTGAACAGTCAAAATGGGCAAAAATATGGTGACTAGCTTTCCACATTTTCCACATGATTAGTTTTCGTTATTTTCGTATTTCCCAAAATAATGTTTAAAATATAAAACAGCAGCATTAATATTTTTGATTTGATTTTTAGGAAAATTTAAAATATTTTGATTAGGGTTAACATATTCTTGTTTTTTAATTCTGTTATTTTTAATATGATTTCTTAAATTAACCATTCTTTTTTGTTTCATTAATTTTCTTTTAGTTGTTGGTGGCACATGTCCTTTCGATTTTTCTTTCATAATTTCAACATTTTTACATTCTCTCACCCCTTTTAAAAACATTTTAATAATTTCTAATTTGGTTAAGTCTTTTCTATTTTCTATATCAATTTCAACAGTCGCATTTCTCAGTCTTTTCATGTAGTTCCTAAATATATGCGGATTAGCCACTCTTTGTTTTTTTTCTGCATATTTTTGATTTAAAAGAATAAAATTATGATTTCCTACTTTATTTAAGTTTAAAACATACCCTTCACATAATATACCAAACAAAAAAAATAAACAAACGGGGATTATCATTTATTACGCATTTATCGTTATGTTAAATTGGGAGCTAGCTGTTATATACTACATTATTCATGCATGTCAACTCGTTTACTTCTTTGTAACCATGTGTGACCTTGGAGTTGCAATTTTGTTACATAGTACAGCCACTACTTTTATATTTCGTCATGCCAGCGAAATGGCGAACAATTTGGAAAAATGAAAATAAATTTTGATACAAAATGAGTGTACACCTAATTTAAGTGGATATAGCTAAATGTGCCTATGAACAAAATGATGGTTGTAAAAAAAAAAAAAAATTTAAGGGAATGTAAAATAAAGTTGTGTGCATAAGGGATATAAGATTTATTACCAATGTATAAAATTAGCGAGCACAGCACAAAATCGAAAATAATTTTTTCCTGCTTAAGACTAAACAAGGTCTTGTTCGTGATCTTGAAAGGAAGAAGTAAGGGAAGTAAAGTGGTGATATGTGCGAATTATAAGTATTAAAATTTATTTTTTGGATTTATGGTGTAATTTTTGGACAATTTTACCTGCACACGCAAGGCGATTAAAAGTGTGACATTTCCAATGGCTGTAAAAATGGTAGCATGTGCTATTTTTTCTTTAAATAATGAAAATACGAATGCGTAAATTGATAAAAGAATTATATTAAAAAGGTTAAAAATGATGTATATATCTATAAATTTAATTTTTTTTAGTGTAATATTCATATATTTATTATAAAAATTGTATACATGTTCGCTCATTTTTGTTCATTTTTTTTATGTATGTTAAGAAATATAATGCTTATATTTTTTTTTTAAGTGAAAATTGGAAAAAAGTATCATTCGATACGTACATAAATATATATGTTGGTAAGTGACTCTCATATGACGAAAATATAAATAATGAAGATGAAAAAGGGTATATATTTATAGCATTATTATTGCTTGGTTAATTAAAAAGTTTTTTTTTTCATTAAATAAGTAAAATGCCATTTTGGAAATAGTATGAGAAAAAAGAATTATTATAAATTGTTGTTAAACGGTTTATGGAATTTTTTTTTCATTTTATAGATATACATATATGGGCATATTAAAGGTGGGTACAAATATTGTATGCAAGATTGAAGTTTGTTTGGCAAATATTATTATATATATTTTTTTTTTGATAAAATACTATCCTACCTATATATGTATGTTATTATTATTTTATAGTCCAATTTTTTATTCGTATAAAATTAGTAATTATGTTATATTTCATATAATTTTTTTTATAAAATGTGATTTATTTTTTTTTACTTCCATAGGACTCAATGTTTTAAATATATGAAATATTGGAATGTTGAAATGTTGGAAAATTAAATATGTATATATATGCATATTATTTATTTGTTTATTTATTTGATCATAATTCATATTGATATAATATTTGTGAGATATACCTTTTTATCAAACGAAGTTCATGGACATTTTTCAAAAAAAAAAAAAAAAATAATATAAAATTTGAGTATCCCTATATGTTGTGTGCGTATTTGCAATTCATTATGTAATATATGGGATTAGTGTTTGCCAAGCATTTTAAGCATATCTCTTTTATTTGTTAAGAGGTGAGCATATATAGAGGGACAAAATTACTGAACGTTTGTGTGCAATCTTTAACGATACTACCAATTTGATTGTTTGCTTATTTTCCCCATGATTGTAAAGGTGACTAACAAAATAAGGATAGGATGAACAAGATTATTAATATAATTAATTTAAAGAATAATGGAAAGAGGTTTGTTCGGCAGGTTAATTCATCCCCTTGGGTGAGTCAGCAAAACTTGTACTGCTCAGTAGGTAGAAATATCAAACATTTTGATAACCCAAAAATAAGCAAAAATAAAGTTATAACTATTGATAATGAAAATGTAAAGAATAAAATATGTAACTTGAAAAATTACAATTTTTATAAAACTCCAAACATAACAAAGCTCACCAGAATACATGCTAAGCATTTTTCTACAGATTCTGGGGGTACCAACGTTGAGAAAAATAGTGATAGTGCCAATATGAATCAAAATGAAATTGATAAGAAATTAGTAAATAAATGTAAACAAGGGAGTTTGGAAAATAATGGAAAACGGAGACAAAAAACTACGAGAGAAATATATATGGATAGGAAACAAAGAGAAGAAATAATAAGAATGTACTTATTTTTAAGTTTAATATTAATGCCATTTGGATATATATATATGTATTGTATAGAAAAAGATATAAATATAAAACAGTTAATGCAAATAATAATGAAAAAATGTGAACATTTAGAATCACAATATAATGAAATAATACAAGAGTTTATAGATAAATATTTTCCTGTTAGTAATGAGCCATTATTACCTGACTTTAAAGATTTGAATTATCCCGAAAATTTACCAACCTTAGTAATAGATTTAAATTATGTTATAGCAAAATTAGAATATAATAGAAAAACGGGATGGAGGGTTTTAAAAAGACCATACTCTGATTTATTTTTTAAAGAGTTATCAAGCTTTTATGAAATAGTTATATGGTCCGATGATAATTTTCCAGTAGCACAAGAGGTAGTATCCAAATGGGGAATACCAGCTATTGGTTGTTTACATAGAGATCAATGTTCAAGAAAAAAAAAATATTATATTAAAGATTTAAATAGGTTAGGTAGAAATTTAGATAGGGTTGTTATAATTGATCATGATATACATGCTTTTATGTTACAACCTGAAAATGGAATATTAATAAAAGAATTTCATGGGGATGTAGAAGATAATGAAATGTTATGTCTTATTGATTTATTAAAATCTTTTGCTATTAGTTCATATGATATCGGTCAATTTTTACGAAAATATGGGGGTGGGGACTATAACATAGGTAAAAGATATTTACAGCAAAAAAGCGATACCGAACAAAAGTCACAAAGAATACGAAGCCTCGGAAAGATATTCCACGTAGACAACAAAAAGACACACCCAGGCATGTCCTTCAATTTATAAGATGGAAAATTTTCGAAAAAATTTCAAGTCAAAACGAAGGAAAATACATGATACAATGGGGTCTCGAGTATGGAAACCTTCCAGGGACCCAAAAACTCTTTTTCTTTTTCAACCTTTAAACAATGTTTGTCTTAATAGTTTCTTTTGAAGTGGGCCATATATATGCATATATGCGTGTGCCCATGTTTATTAATTTTTCATTTATTTTATTTTTTTGTTCATATATTTAAAAACAAATTATAAACGTAAAAGTTAACAAATTTTTATTCATGCAAAATAAGGTTGACTAATGAAATGGGCGCATTTCACAAAGCGGCAAAAAATTGATACCTTTTATGTGTGCAATTTGGTGGAGAAGGGTCTGGCTGTTCTTTATTTGTAACTTTCTTCATCGTGTCTATCAGTTTACAAATTAGATGGTGGTGATTTTACTAAAAAAGCATTTGATCTCTTCAGCAGCGTGAATTCCACGTTTTTTGATATCAGTGATATATTTATTAGTATCACCGTTTGTGTCTGTTTCTACATGCTCATGCTTATCCTCCCTTAGGGATAGCATTTTCTCGATTTCGTGGATTGTACAGATATTATTATTTTGAGCGAGTAGTAAATTAAATGTGTTTACGTCCAAAGTGTTTGAAATAAATAATTTTATTAAAAATTGGATTTTATTAATTTTTTTTTTAACATAATTATAGTAAGTTTTAGGAACTAGAGATTGGCTAGTATCAATTTCAGTATCGTCTTCACTAAAATTTATGACTTGATCAATAGGGCTAGAACTGTTTTCATCTTGAGTTAGCTCATATTCGTTGTCTATTTGTAAATCCTCTAGATTTGTTAAGGCATTAGGAATGTGATATAATATTTTTTTTATTGAGGAACAGTCTAGTAGTAGTTGTTGTGCTGTAACATTTGTTATCGAAGTTAAGGATAAAATCGTTTGAAAAAATATGTCAATTATTAATGCTGTTGTTTTTTCTAATAAATAAATTAAATGCGTTTCATTAAAAATGTGATTAAAAAATAAGAAGTACTTTTGAAGGAAGTTTTTTAAATTTATAATATAAGGTGATATTTTTTTTAATTGTATAACATCATAAATGTTGATTATACTAGTTCGAATAATTTTATCAATTTGATCATTCATAAAGGATATAATAATTTTTATGCATTTTGTTTTTATATTTAAAAATAATTTGTCTTGTTCTTTAAAATCAATTTTTTCAATAAAAAGTGGGCTTATAATATGGATAAGATTTTCATAAGCCTCTCCCATAGTTTGTTCAATATAATAACATGTGTTAATAATTTTTGAAATTAAAAATATATTGTTAATTTTATTTTGGGGACTTATTTTTTCTATGACTCTACTATTTAATTCTTCACTATATTTTGTTAATAAGCTTTTAAAAAATGTAAAAAAATCAAATAATGTTTTACAATTACTAAATTGGGATATCATATTTATGTAGCTTTTATATAGATAAAATATTTTATATGCAGATTTATAAATATTATTTTTTCCTTCTAAAATAGTTTCAAAATTGTCTGAACTATTTCGATTATCATATTCATTTTGATTTATAAAACTTTTAATATTATTAAATTCTTTTTTTTCAAACTGCTCTATAATAATTTTATCATCCTCTCTTTTATTACTAGCATTCATTTCTTTATTTTCTTCGTTTATTATATTTTCATATTTATCTAATATTTTGTTTTCTTCATATTTTAGCCAACTACATAAATAGCTATCAAACACACACGAGATGATTCCCTTAAATGCGTGTTCGTTTTGGGTATCACACATTTCACTAGGCTTGTTTACATCGTTATGTCTTTCCTTTTCAACTATGCCTACTTCTTTTTTGGCTGTATTAGGAGTAAGAGAGTTTTGGGTAGGACTTTTTTGTGGCATTCGCACTTCATCCCTCTTTACATTTTCATTAGTGCCGCTTACTTGATTGTGAATATTTGTAGATGGTTGGCACTTGGTTGATGATGAAACTTTTTGAAGCATCTCCGGGAATGGAGATTCAATAAAGTTAAAATTGTCTAGAGATAAGTCATCAGGTGGTGGAACAAAAAAAATATTTTTAATTAAGAAAGTTTCAAAATTAATAATTTTAATAACAGTTTGAATTAGAGAAGCTGGATTTATTTCTTCCATAGAATAGGAAATGATTTTTATGATATGCTTTCTTGTTATAGAACAAAATTTGGATACAATGTAAAATTGGATATTAAAATAATCAGGAAAAATAGGAGTATACATATTTTTATAATTATTTAATGCACGTTTTAACCAAGCTAATCGTCTATCAATACTTTCAAATGTATTATTGTGATTGCTGAAAATTAGAATATATTTTTCTAAAAAGAAATTAACAAATTTTTTGACTATATTATTTATATAATTTGGATTTAATTCATATAAACAATTACATGCATCAAATAGATTAATAGCTATTTTACAATCTTTATCTTTTTCTTTTATTTCAAAATTATTATCATTTAAATAGATTATATTTTTTTCAATATGAATATCTGGATCATATATTAAATCAATGTCTTCAACGATTTGTTGCTTCAATTCGTCAAACAAAATATTTATATCATTGTATAGGGTGTTTAACTTGTTTGTGCTACTTGTAAAAGCTTGATTATCGGCATTTGTTGAGTTGGCTTCCTTTAAGTTGTATATATATGAAAACATATCTTTTATAATGTGTACTAAGCAGGTACAATCTTTATATTCACGTTTGATAGCTTTTTTTTTTAAACTAGTTATAGCTGTAATAATCATAGCAATTCTTTTTAAAATTAAAATAACTTCAGTAACATTTTGTTTACCTATATCAAGCCTTTTAATATCACTACATAAGTTTGTTAAAATTTCTGCTCCTTCTTCTGCTTGTTTATCTACATTTTCAACTGAACTAGTAATAATTTTCATTTTTTTTTTTATATTTTCAAATTTTATTTCATATTCATTTGTTTTTAAAACATGATTTTCAATTTTTTCATCCATAACTCTATCAAGCTCATATATTTCCTTCCCCATTTTATCAAGACTCATTTCTGCGTCCCCAATATTTTTAATATTACTGTTTATATAGTTTGCCACAAAATCAGTTTCGTCGTCTTCCTCTCTTTCGTTTTCGTTTGTTTCCTCGGCTTCATTCATTTTGTTTATAGCCTGATTAAGCGATTTCATTTTGCTTAGTTAAATGTAAAGCTTCGAGATTTTGGGATAGCCTTTTATTTCTTGTGCTTGTGAATGGTATACGTTATATTTGGTTGGTATGGCGAGCTGGCTATTAAGAAAATGTTACTTAAACAATATAAAGAGAATATATATGCATGTATGGGCACACTGCTGATATGTATAAAAAGAAATCATGCTAGTGCTTGCTTAGAATAATTACATATTGTACTATGGTATTTAATTCTTTAATATATACTTCATTTAGTAAGAGATAAATTATGTTTTGATATAGTTCGCATTTTTAGGTGTTACAAAAAAAAACGCATGAAAAATATTTCATATAATAATATTTAAAACGAAAAAATTAGTATGTGTATTTGAAGTTTTCTTGCATTTTCCGGGTTTAAAATTTTGGCTGATCAGCCAATTTGGTTAATGCAAGATATGACAAAATAAATATAAAAAATAAAAAAATAATGAAGAAGAATTGTGAAAAAATAATTTTGAAAAATAATTAAATGGCACAATGAAAGGGGAATTAACGTGTAGCATGCACAACAAAAAAAGTGAAAAAAAAAAAAAAAATTACATGAACGAACATAAACATTAAAATTTCCATCAATTGTTTCGATTTGTTTATAAAAGCTCCACATCAACTACAATTTTTTCTGGAGATTGACGTAAGAGAAAAGCAATATTTTCAGCTCTTTCATAATTTTTAAAATATAAGGTATCAACTTTCCCTTTAGCTTTTAAAGAGTTATAAATATCGCTAGCTCGATGAAAATCACAAGATTGTATATATCTCATCAATGTATCGACAAAACTTTTTTCATTATAATTATCATCATAGATAACTAATTTGGCAAATTTCATATTATAAAAAGGGGTTGTATTCTCATTATCATATGTTTCTAAATCTTCGTCACAAAATCCATAGGATTTTATTTCTTCGTTTTTTATATCAGAATTATCAAAATCGATAAGATCTGTATCTTCACTATCGTCATTCTCTTCATCCTCAGTAAAATCCATATTATCATCTTCATCATATTCATCATTATAATTATTATCATTATCATTTTGCTTATTTTTTTTGTTTGAATCATTTTCACTTCTTACATTCCATTTGATTAAACAACTAATTGATTTTTTAATAATTTTATTTTGGCACTTATCATTTTGTTCTTCCTTTTCTGTTTCGTCGCCTTCTTTTGTTGATGTCGGATCATGTTGAAGTTCCTTTTGAATTTTTCCATGACGTTCATAAAGAAGCTGCTCGAATTCGAGGATTTTTCGTTTTCGTTTTGACATGAGTCTTGTTTTTGCTAGTTCAACATCCTTTTTAGCAAATTGCACAGTTGGTAATTGTTTATTTTCATTCAATACCCAATGTTTGAAAAGTAGATCTAAATCTTTTTTATAGGAATAGGTTCTATATTCAGCATCTACAAATGTTTCTAGCTCATATATATCTAGATTAGGTTTATAATTATCATAGATTAAATTATAAAAATAATCTCTCATAGCATATACTTTTTTATATAATAAACTATTCTTATCATTTTTTATATCATCAATTTTGTTTAAATCTATTTTATTTTGTTCATCAATTATTTTCATTTCAAGAAACTCGCTATGCATTTTTTCTGATATTTTTTCTAAAATTTCCTGCTTTAATTTTGTATCGTTTTTTATTCGATCTATCCAGCTACTACGATTATCAAGTTTGTCATTTTGTTCGCCTTCAACTGGGTTGTTCCCATTTGTCATGCTATTTTTTTCGTTTAGTTTTTTTTTTTTAGAACCGCTAGCTGGTGCAGTATCTTCGCCGTTTTTGACTTGGTCGGTGTCTGAATTTGCTTGGGAAGACTGCATTGGGTCGTTATCTTTGTTGCCATAAGTGATTTGCATAACTTGCTTGAGCTGATTATTTCTTGGATATGTGTGTGCATAATTTTTGAAGGAGTCAAATCTGTTTGGGTTGTAGTATATATTTAAATAATTTTTTTTTTCTAAATCAAAAAAGTCATTTAATGTTACTGGGTTATAAGTTGAATCAAATTTGTTAATAAAAGAATTTGTTTGAATATCATATTCATATAAATTTAAAATATTATTAGAATAGATATAATTATGTTTTAATATATAGTTAGGTATAAATTTTGTTTTTTTTATAATCTTATTAAATAATTCATGTCTTTCGAAATATATCATTTTATTTTTTTCTTCAATATGCCCAATTTGATCAATTTTATAATTAAGATTAAATAATTTATATGATATTTTTTTCATTCTATCATATAAAGAATTTAAAAAATAAAAATATTTATGAATATTTTTATTTGTCCATACATTATTTATATAATCAACTAAAAAGAAATCATCAATATATTTTAATCGATCTACATTTGTTATAATATTTAAAAAGTATTTATATATATTATATCCAATTGGATCTCCCTTTTCTACTGCTACCTTTTTTAATTTTTTTAATTCTTTATATATATCATCATTGATGTTGTCTTTATTTATGTTTGATATATTAACTTTTTTGAAATAAAAGTAAATATTATTTACATCCACAAAATTGTTCTTTTCACTATCGTCACTCTCATCTTCGTCTCCCTTTTTTGCACCTACACCATAGTCTTTATTATAATTAACATTATTTAGAGCAGTACTTTTTTTACGATACCATAGTTGGCTGTTTGTATTGTCTTCCTGATTTGGAGCATCGTTTTTTTCTGATAAATTGTTTTCTTTTTCATGATTGCCAAACTCGTTCTCGGCATTCTCAGTCTGTTCATTATTTGGAAAACTTGGGGTGTAGTAAATATATCTTGGATCTATATATATATTATTTATATCTTTGTAAAGGATATGATTAATTTGATCGTTATCTTTATTTCTGATAGCATTTACTAATGCATGTAATTTATTTTTTGATAATAAATTTAATACCTCTATATCAGGTAAGCATATATATTCACTTTGTAAATTAAAATAATCTTTTTGATTGGGGTGGTATAAAACAGGGGTTCTATAAATTTCTGACTTCTTTCGTTTCCTAGGTCTCTTTCGGTGTTGCAATTTTGTCGACTTAAGTTGTACTCGGCTAGACATAAAAATTTTATTTGTAAAAGGCTTTAATTTAGTATTTAAATTATAATTTTTGTATTGCCTTATATTTATCGATGTCACTATAAAAAACACCAGAACCAAATATTTCATTTTCTTCATCAGGTATTTGACCGAGCATATGTAGAAAATGCGAAGCAGCTATAAGGCCAAGTAAATACGAGACAAACTAGCCTCAGTCAAAATATTCACACATATGCATTGATATACTATTGATGAGGATTGAAGAGGGAGATTAAAATTGCTTGAGCATAAATAGGAAGGAAGATAAAGAATGTAAAATATGTTTGCTACTAATGAAATGAAATAATAATAATTATAAATTACACAAAAAAATACATTAAAACGAAGGAAATGGCACATATGGATACACTATCCAAGCGCAAGCCTTACAATAAAATTTTAAAGTATAAAAATAAAAAATTTTATAACATTAAATTGGGAATATAAATGCAAACAAATAAGAAAAAAAATTAAATTAAAATAAGAATTATATTAAAAAGTAATTACAAAAAATATAAAAATATTTCGTTAGCAATATCTTATGAAATAACGATTTCGTCAAAAAAATTGTGCCAAATTTGACGATAAAAAATATATTACATATATATCATATTTTTTTTCCACACGTTTGGTTGGCTATACCTGAATAATTAGAATATCCATAGAAATTAAGAGACACATTTTATGAAATATATACAAACTAAATAGGGATAATTTATGTATATATAACACAATTTTAGAGATAAATAAATCTATAAAAAAAATGCTACTCAGGAAGCAAAATTATATAAAATTGGTGGCCTTGACTTACAAGCAAACCAAATACAAAGTAGGATACCTATTTTATATGGAAAATAATAAGAATCAATAATATTACACACCTTAAATCAGTTTGTATAGTAGCAAAGCAGGTGGATTTTTACAAAAAATTGAACGAGCATACCTAGTCTCCTTATATTGGAGAACATTAAAATGTATGTAAAAATATTTATTTTTATAATTTTTAAAAAGGTTATAAATATCAAAAATTCCAAATAGGAACATAAAAAAATATATTCAAATAGAGCAAAATGAATTTGAAAAAAACGAAAAAAAATTGTCACATGTGTAAAATTAGTATGCCTGTTTTTTTTCTTTTAAGCGAATAGGTTTAAACAAAAAACAGGGGGAAAAAAAATTACATATTTTATGGGGTAGTTTAATATTCTTTCATAAACAATTTTTAGGTCCATATAAATTTTGGATAATCACCAGATGTATTCTTTTCTAATTCTGCTTCGTATAAAGGTGAAATGCTTCTTAACCTTTTAACAGATTTTACTAAATTGTTACATAATTGTTGTACTTCAAAAAATGTTGTAAATCTATTAAAGCCAATTCGTATAGATGTGTGAGCAATTTCCTCTGTGATTCCAATAGACCTTAACACATAACTGGGTTCTAATGTGCTAGATGTGCATGCTGAACCCGAACTTAATGCTATATCATTTAGTGACATTAATAAACTTTCTCCTTCAACAAATAAAAAGGATATATTCATATTTCCAAAATATCTATTTGTTTGACATCCATTAAATACAATATAATCTAAATTCTTTGATATATAATTTTTTACATAATTAAAAAAGAAATGCATTTTTTGATTGTCTCTATCCATTTCTGATAAACATATGTTTGCTGCTTCTCCTAATCCAACAACTAGATGTGTTGGTAAAGTCCCAGATCGTAATCCTCTTTCTTGTCCACCTCCATGAATAATCGCATTCAATCTTATATTTGGTTTTTTTCTTTTAATATATAATGCACCAACACCCTTAGGACCATATAATTTATGGCTAGATAAAGATAACAAGTCTATATTCATTTTTTGTACATCAATTTGTATTTTTCCAACTGCTTGAGATGCATCAGTATGAAATATGATATTATTTTCTTTACAAATTTTTCCAATATTTTCAATATCTTGTATGACACCTATTTCATTGTTTACATATATAAAAGAGGCTAGTATAGTATTTTCTTTTATACAATTTTTAAAGTCTTCTAATTTGATTAAACCATTTGTATCTGGTTTTAAATAAGTTACTTCAAAACCTTTTGTTTGTAAATATCTACATGTTTGTAATATACATTTATGTTCAATTTGTGATGTTATAATATGATTTTTTTTATTATTTAATTTGTTGTAGTAGGTGCATGTTCCTATTAAGGCTAGGTTATTACTTTCTGTTGCTCCAGATGTAAAAATTATTTCTTTATTATTAGTTCCATTTAAAAGTTTGATAATATTAGCTCTTGCATCTTCTACTGCTTGTTCGGATTCCCAGCCAAAAAAATGATTTCGAGAATGTGCATTACCATATATGTATGTCATATATGGCATCATTTTATCTAAAACTCTTGGATCTATCATTGTTGTTGCTTGACTATCTAAATAAAATCGATTCATCTTTTTTTCTTTTTCTTTACTCATAAAATTGGCAATTAATTCTATTTTTTTATTAAGTTTGTTGAAATTGTCATTATTTTTCTGATCATTAAGGGCGTTATTAATTGTATTTAGTATATCCAAATTATCATTTGGGGTATCATTCTTTAAATTTTCTGAAGATTTAGGTATCTTCATTTTGATTTCATTACCTTCCCCCTCAGTCGTCACTTCATCGTTATCTGCTTTACTATTAAATTTTCGATGATTATGACATCCGTTTTTGTTGAAAACATTTTCATTACTATTTACAACGGATGTATAGTTATGTTTTAAATTATTTTTAAAGCATGCTGTTTCACTACATTTATTTAATTTATTAAATATGTTACTACTCTGAGGGTTCAGAGTTTTTGCAATCTTAAAGACTTTCATCAAATTTTTTAAGGGATTAATAAGAGAAAGATAAATTATATGTATATATACATGAATAAATCATAAAATATTTCATTATAAAATACAATGAAGTATGTTAACTGTTAGCGTGCAACGAATTTTTTATATTTAAAAAGTGAGAGGTATACCAAAAATATATATATATATATATATATATATATATATATATATATATATAATAAAAAATAAAGTATTCCTAGTTATGAAATCAAAATTATAGCTTATTTTCCATTCAAAGCTTAAATTTAAAATAAACAAACATAAAAAATGACATCATAAAAATATCCCACATACAAAATAATCATGCGAATATTTATATTGCCGTGGTTGGTATAAATAAATAAAAAAAAGAAAAATGAAAAACGAAAAAAAAATATGCATATATGCAATATACTTAAATATGTATAGCAATAATTTTATCGAAATAAAAGCTTTTTTATATATTATTTTACTTTATTAAAGACGTTACTTATAAAATTTTCAAAAAAAAAAAAACTTTTAACGTAAATATGTGCCAAATTAAAATAAAAAAGTTGTATTTAATGTTTATAAAGAAAAATATAATATTTGAAAAAAACGTTGTATAAAAAATTATAGTATTAACAATATTATTATTTTATACAAGTATAATATGCATACGTATACATAACATAGTGGAAATTAAATTTCTCACACATTGGGGGTTGGATATTTTGTGTTAAAAGCTGTTTTAAAGCCAAATTTTGTCAAACTAAATTGACCTTGAAATGAGCAAAGAGACAAATTAATAAAGAATTAAAAAATATAAGTAAAAAATAAAAGCAAAAACAAAGAGGGCAAACAAAATAAAATATTTATGCAAATCATTTAAACAATATTTATTGGGTAAAATAAAATGAACCACACAAGTAGGTGGCACATTTATGAAAAAAAGTATTACATGTAATACGGTTATAAATAAGTAGTTATTTATTGTAGTTCAATATTTTGTTTAAATATTCAAAATGTCTTTAAAAACATTGTAGGTTTGAAAAATTAGAGATATAACGGTAACATTAACAGAATTTCCTATTAATTTATATTTTTGTTTATTTGTTAAAAGGTCTTGAAATTGAAATTCATGACATAAACATGAATTATTTTGAATATAATTTTGTTTACTATTCCTCCTATTATTTATAGGTACATCATTATTATTTGAATTTAATATGCACGTATTAGTACCCGTTATATCACAATAATGAGTATTGCCTGTGTATGCACACACATGATTAATGTGATCAATATTCCAGTATATATTCCCATAAATATTTTTATCAATTTGATTAAAATCAGTTAATTTATTTGTATGCATTTTATAACCCATTAATCTACATATTTCTGTTGGTGTAAAATATCGAACTTGATTTTCGTATTTTTTTATTTCATTTTCTTCGATATTATAATTATTTTTATTATGAACGGCAAGGTTGATATTTTGGCTAGCTGGAATGTCATTTTTTCTTAACTGGTCATAATAATTTTGTAAGGGTGTTGGTGTATTTTGTTCGTCTTTATTATTAAAATATAAGATCGAGCCCGAACCGTTTATGAATCTTGCATAATTGGATGTAAAACAGGTAGCATGTAATTGCTTGAAATTATTTGTCACCTTTAAATTGTTATTTTGATTATGAGAATTATTTATAAAGTTGTTTTTTTCGTTATAATAATTATTTGCTTCAAAACAACAAATATTTTCATTTTTATTTATATCAATAATATCAAAACAATAAGCTGATTGTTTTTGAAGTATGTTCTTAGTAATTTCAAAGTCTTGTAATTTTTCATTCAAAATATTTACTATATTTAATTTTGGGGATGTTATAAAATATTTTTTATTATGATCAAGAAAAGTAGCTAGATTTGGTGTGTAAAACATGGGAGAGGTGTTTTCATTTTTTTTTTTTAATGGTAAAAATTTACGAGGTTTTAATGAATTGGAGTATGATAGGAAGCTATTTTGTTCATTCTGTTTACTTTCTAAATCGTTATCATCACTGTTATTATCTTTTCTCTTGCATATACAGTAAAAACGAAGACGCTCATTTGGTATTCCAAATTGTAACGGGGAAAGGAGATATGTTTGAAAATTATAATTATTTTTAATAGAATTTATAAAATATAAAAAAGAAAATGATAATTCAAAATTTTTAACGTTTTCAATAAATATATATTTAGGTAAACTATTAGCATTCATATTTTTTAGCAAATTACATACATGAAAAAAACTATATGTTCTTTTGTCTTTTTCAATATCGAAAGGGTTTATTGTATCATCAATCTTCAAGTTATTTAAAAAATCAGTTTGATCGATTTCTTCACCTTCACTATGGCTATTATTGTCATTGTGGCTGTTGCCTGATCTGTTGTTAAAAGAATGGCATTCATTTAGATTATCATTTGGCTTTTCCTTTTGGCATTCTTTATTTACATAATTATTTACATAATTATTTACATGATTATTTTCATTATATAATTGAGTTAATTTCACTTCTTTAAAATTTTTGTTTAGCCTTGTATATGGTTGACACGGATTTGATATCAATAAAATGTAAAATTTAAAGCGGTCAAAAAATTCAGCAGTTAAGTTATTTATATCAGTTTGAAGAATATAATCCTTATTGTTTAAATCAGACATAAAATTAGAGTCTCCAAATTTGTTGTAGCGACGATCATCATTTTTAATTTTATTGCCGATATAATTATTACTAGGATTAGTGTTTTTATTTTGACTGATATCTTTTTCCTCTTTATATTTTTTTGTTTCCGATTTTAGTATAATTGAAGAAGTCTGAGTGTTTAAAGGATTATATGCATTTTTAAAAAACTTATTTATATCTTTTTTATTGGTTAAATAAATTGTATTTTCTTTAAAATTATGATAATATGTTTCATTTGCAATTGGATTTAGATCTATTGAAATAAAGTGAACAACATTTTTTAATTTTTTTGAGATATCATCAGGAGAAGTGCTTTCACTGTCGTTTGATGTAATACCATTGTTCATATTTTTTACATCCACATGTGAAGAATGGACATAATTTATTAGGGTTTGTAAAACACTATAGTGAAAACCTCCTATCCCACTATAAAGTTCTAAAGCTCGAACATTTTCCATCAATACAATTATTACATATTTTTATTTTCGCAATTCTCAACCCAATAATACACACATGTGCATGTGCATATAATGCATGTCAAGATGGATAAGAGAGAAATAAATACAAATAAGATATGAGAGTGTTAATTTTTTTTACGAATAAATGATGTTATTCTTCTACCCAAGATTAATATATTGTTCTATACAAATTTGCTAAAAAAATTGTACAAACAAATTTTATAGCATGTGTTGAAAATAATATTTAGGCAAAAATTGTATGACCCGTTCAGAATTTTTTATATAGAATTTTGTTTGTAGTTCTATTATTAGAGTGTGTCGTTTTAATATTAAATTTTGTTCGTATAAAATTATCATACATAGTGTAAATATTTTAACAGTATTGAAGATGCAATTGTTGCATTCTTCACACCCTGTGGTATTTTACTAATATCATATTTTTTATTTTATTTCATTTTTTTTATTATTTTTTACAATATTTTTATTATTTATTTTTTTTTTAATTTTTTTTAATATGCCCTCACAATTAATGTACCTATTATCGTATTATTTCATTCTCCACCCAATTCAAAAAAAAGCGTTATATATGCATTTCTGCATAAGTATATGGCGTAATAAAATTAAAAAAAAAACATATGCATTCGATGCTATATATAAATTATATATGCATATATATACATAAATTATATATTAAAATTTGTAGCTTTTTTGTTTCTTCATTTTTAAAATTTTTTATAAGGTCACTTATGGCAAACCCATGAAAATAGGGTATCTTTCATGTGTTAAGAAAAATGAGAAATGAAATAATCCTAAGAATAATATAACATTATATATAATAATGCATATTGTAAATAATTAAAGCAATACATGTAAATATATTTTACATATTATCAAACTATATTAAATTAATTTTTTATATTTTTTTCTAAACCAACACCTTTCCACGGCTTTATAAAACCTAAAATGTTTTCAACAAGGTAATAATAAGAAAATCATAAGTATTGAAGAAAACCATTTTTTTCTTTTAAATTTTATTGTGTTTAAAAAATTTATTTCACCATTGATATACACATAGCTATGTGTTGATATATGCATTTTTCATAGTAAATTTTATAAACACATTTTATTATTTTTTTTTTTTTAATATTATAGAAGCGAATATGACAGAGGGGTAAACACCTTCTCTCCAGAAGGTAGACTCTTTCAAGTAGAATATGCATTAGGAGCTATAAAGGTATGGAATGGCATATACCAATTTAAGCACTGCTCTAATATGTTTCCTAAATATGCACATCGTTTTGTATATAGTAATATATTTTTCTTTTATTTTTTTGTTTAACTTTTTTAGCTTGGCAGTACCGCTATAGGCATATGCGTAGATGATGGAGTAATTTTAGCATCGGAAAGAAGAATTGCTTCCCCTTTAATAGAGAAAGATTCTATAGAAAAATTATTACCTATTGATGATCATATAGGATGTGCAATGAGTGGATTGATGGCAGATGCAAGAACATTGATTGATCATGCAAGAGTAGAATGCAATCATTATAAATTTGTATATAATGAGAACATAAATATAAAATCTTGTGTAGAATTAATTTCTGAATTAGCATTAGATTTTTCAAATTTATCAGATTCTAAAAGAAAAAAAATTATGAGCAGACCTTTTGGTGTTGCTTTATTAATAGGAGGTGTCGATAAGAATGGTCCATGCTTATGGTATACAGAACCTTCTGGAACGAATACCCGATTTTTAGCTGCATCTATTGGATCAGCACAAGAAGGTGCAGAATTATTATTACAAGAAAATTATAATAAAAATATGAGTTTTCAAGAGGCAGAAATTTTAGCCCTTACTGTATTAAGACAAGTAATGGAAGATAAATTATCATCCTCAAATGTTGAAATAGCTGCAATCAAAAAATCAGATCAAACATTTTATAAATACAAACCAGATGATATTACGAAAATTATTGATTCATTACCTTCTCCAATATACCCAACAATTGATATGACAGCATAAGTTTAAAGAAGTGGGAGAATAGAGAATAGAAATTTATGAAAACGCGAGCAAAGCTTGTTGAATGCATTACTATATGCTTGCATGTGTGCACACTAGTCATTTTCACGATGTGTTTCTCCAATTATAAATAGTGTAAATTAATATACTACAGATATAAGCAATAGTCGTATTTTACACTATTTATAGGTGGCACTTAATTTTTTCGTCCGTTTGATGCGGACCTTATCCATATTTTTCCATACCTGGTATAGAAACATATGTACACTACTATAATTTTTTTATAAAAACTATTCAATAATTTTATACCATATAAGAACAATTCATTGTTCCTAATTTATTATTTAATAATAATTTTTAAACACAAAAAAAATTAAGATAAAATGAGTTTCGTTATGTATAGAAAAAGGGTTTGCAGGTAAAGCAAATAGAAATAAAAAAATGTTTTCAAAAAAAAAAAAAAAAATAAATACACAGTTGTAGATTCAAAGTATACATAGGGTAATAGTATTTCCTTGAGGTTGGAAATAAAATAATTTTAATATATGATAAATGGATTTTGTATATTTTTGGCTAGCTGTGTAGATTTGACAAATTGATAATAAGGTATTTTGTAATATTCAATAAACTCTTTATTGGATGTTTGTAATAACTTTTTTAAATTAATTGGAGGTATATTAGAATTATAAACTAAACTATTAAATTTATTATTGAAATCTGCATAGTTATATTTTTTTAATAATTCTTTATAATATTTAATATAATCATCATAATATAAACTCATATATGCAACATGTCTTGGTATTATTCTTAATCTAAAACTGTAACTATAATATTGTGGAAATGAAATAGAATCAGTAAAAGTTTTATTTAGATGTCTAATTAGATATAACAATTTAGGTCTTATAGTTCTATAAATATTATATGTAAATATTCTAGGATATATTTTTATAAGTTTATTTAAGTCTTCATCTTTTATTGATTGATGTAAATTTAATAGCTCGTTATATTTTTTTTTTAAATTTCCAAACGAATAAAATTGAGGTAAGTTATATAATATATCCATAAGTTCATCATATGTATAATTAACTTCATTTCTATAATGTGCTATTCTTTTGGCTAACGTATTTTTATTTATTAATGATAATCTAGGAGATGTCTTAATTACTTTTTTTATCATTTCTAAATTTAAACCGTTTTTTATTATTTCTTTTTTATTTATAATTTGTTCTCCCTCTGAATTAAAACTGATTTCTTCCTTTATTATTTTATCTTCCTCTTTATTGCATGTTTCAAAAAAGTTTTTTATTTCATCACCATTTTTAAAATGATTTGTAAAAAAATATTCCAATTCTTTGTAGTACTTAAGAAAGAATGACAATTTTTCATCTAAGCTCGATGTTTTTCTTATGTCCACTTTTGTTATGCTCTCTTTTTCCATTTGTCTTTCGTTAGTCTGGTTGGCTATGTCGTCGACATTATTTTCGCCTTCCTTTTGGTCGCCTACATTTTGGTCGCCTACATTTTTATCGCCTTCACTTTCTTCTCCTCCGCTTTGGTTGCCTGGATTTTGGTTTTCTGCGGAGATGGCGAGGCGCTCATTGTAGAGCCTTCTTTTCTCTTCTCTAGCTAGTTTTTTTTGTATTCTAAGTAATCGTTTTCTTTCCCTTATACTCATATGTGGTTTTCCATTTTCTTGAGTATCATAATTGGGGTCCTTTGGCATTTGATCAAAATTAACTGTGTGTTTATTATCGATAAAATAATTAATAGATTTATCAAGGTTTCCGAAAATTAAAAAAAAGATAGCGGACTCATCATGGCAATCTGGATTAAATAAAAACCTTATGTCTATATTAATAAATTTGAAAATCGAATAAATATCGAAATTAAAATAATCTTTTGATTTTAATTTTTTAACTATATTTACAAAGAAATTTTTATCATTTTGTAGCATTGCTAATAAATTTTCTTTATATCCTATTGCATAATTATCTAGCGATTTTAATTGTTCATTATTTTTTTTGGCTAGCTTAGTTATTCTTGCAAATTTACAATTAAAATTTTTTAATTTAAATTCTAAAGCCCACTTAAAAGCATTTAAAAATTTGTCTGGAATCTGATCTATAATTTCATCTTCTTTATCATGAAAATTGCTACCTAATATAGTGTTATCAATATTTTTAATTTTTTTTAAATTATTAATCTGTTTATCTGTTGCTTTTAATATTTTATATTTCCATTTTGTATTCCTTTTAACTTTTTTATTACTTCCATTTATATCTTTATATATTTTGTGATGGGTTTTAAGCGGCTGATATGCTGATGTAATAAACATATTTGTCCCTAAGTAATATAAGTTTGCATTTTTTGCATTATTCGTTTTTTGCATTGCCTTGAATTTTACGGGACTATTTGTTCTCCCCTTTAATAGCATTGGCTTGTCCCCCTTAGTACTATTGCTATTGTAAGTAGTTTTGCAACTTATAATGTTACACACAAACGAATTAAAACATATAATTACAAAGCATAGCAGGTAATAGTAATAGCTATTCATTTCTTAAAGACGAGGGGGGGATTAAAAGAAAAAATATGAAAAAAAATATGAACAGAGCGAGAGAAAAATAAGAACAAAATGAAAACAGAATTCTGTTCTTTTCCCCCTTAAAACTGAAAAATGAAATGGATGGGGAAAATAAAAAACGAAAACAATAAACAAGCACACTACATTGTTTCACAAAAAAAAAAATAAACTATGTAAGTTATTTATTTAGAAGAGAAAAAGTCTAAAAAAAACATATAATAAATAAATACTGCATATGAGTAACTAAATAATTGTAGCAATATAATAGCTACTAAGCTACAAAAAATATTTAGGTATATAATTAATACCTTGTGATTTTTTATAAATATACATGGAACATGATGAAATACCAAAAGGAATTTTTATTTGTATATTTAAAATTAAAAAAAAAAAAAATTAATTATATTTATGCTGTAAGGAGTGTAATAATAGTATCATAATTTGTTTTAAAATTGGGCGAGAAAAAAAAACAATAAAATTACACTAGCGCATGTATGCAATATTATATCGCATACCAAAAGGGAAAATATTTCCTATTCTACAAATAAAATGTGATAAAATGAATATCCAAATGAACAAAATAAATATAAACCTTTTTTAATACCACCTTTATAATATTTATAACCCCTAAATATGCATATACAATATTCGTATGATATATATACTGTTTTAAAAAAAAAAAAAAAAAAAATTTTAACCTTACTAATGAAGATATTAACTTGTGAGGCATATCAAATTATATATAGCTAGTCTCATAAGAGAAGGATAAAAAGAAAAACAATTTTTTGTTCAAATTTGTTGATAAATTGGGAGTATGGATTTTGCTACTTTAAAATAGGTTAACAAAGAAGGGGGTGGTATATATGCATACATGATTATATATGCTAGACATAAGTAGTACCCCTATCTATATATACATGCATTACCCCCTTTGAAATGTGTAAATATGATAATATTGTAAAATGTTAAAATATGTCAATAGGATAAATAAAAAGTTGATATATAAGTTGCACCTAGAGAATGACAAAATAATAGACATGCCCATGTTTTTAGTAGATAATCTATATATTCGAAATAAAGAGGAATTAATTGGCTTACTAAATAATGCTATAACATTTGATAAAAATAATTTCTTATATAATTATAAAAGGGTTTTATTAAAAAATGAGAATAACAAATTATCTGAAAATTATAACCCATACAAATATGACAATGAAGAATACAACGAATTAATAAATCACTTATCAGAAATAAATGAATGTGATGAAAATTATAATGACGTTTACTTTTATGAAAATGAATTACATCCTATGGATAGAACAATCGAAAAGGAAATCGTGGAAGGAGAGCAAATAGAAGATTATATGCAATGTCTTGATAGTAGAAAAAAAGTCGAAAATAAAAATATGTCAAGGGAAAGAGAACTATCAGAGTATTACTCATTAATGGGGTATGTTCCTAATAATTTTTTTTTTTACAATTATAAAAATAGGATAATATCATTAATCGATAATTTATCATATAGCGATATATTTTCTCTTATCTATTTATATAGTAAGAGTTCAAAGATAGATTTTTCAATGGTAACCCTGTTAGGAAAACAATATATAAATAGAATGGAAAAAGATAAGCAAATTGATTATAAGAATATGATAAAATTGTTAAATATATTTATAAAATTAAGTTATAAACAAAATGAAATGCAATATATTATTCAAAAGTTATTAAAAAATTTATGTGTTTGTACATATAGTGAAGATTTAAAAATAGCTACCTTACATTTTGTATGCTTATCTAAGCTTAATTTATATAATATATTATTTTATGATTATATAGATATGTTTTTAAAAAATGTAAATACCTTTTCACACTTATCATGCTCTATAATATTACAATGCTTAGGGTATTATCGATATCACTTGATAAGGAGTAGTAACTACATTTTTAAATTAGTCAGACAATTTAAGCAAAAGCTTGTCAATGAAACTGGGGAAGGGGAAGAGGAAGCGAAACAAGCTGAATGGAAACACAATTTAAGAAATAAAATAGATATACAAATTTTAATATTCCAGCATAGGAGGAAAAATATAGATTTAATAAATGATATAGAGAATAGAATAATTTACAGACTAACAAAAATAAATTTAGATGATATATCAGAAAAATCAATTGGTAGTATTTTTCATTTTTACTATTTAATTAATAAAAAGATATTAACAGATAGAGATCATTTATTATTTTCTAATTTAGTTAATGTTTTAATAAAAAACAAAATAGATTTTCAAAAACCCCGATCATTTCTAATGTCTTCATATACATTAATTATACATAAATATTTTACAAATATAAATATATCCTCTTATTTTTTATTGCAATGCGCTAAATTAATTAAACTATTAAAGACCGAAACTTATATGAGCAATTTGTTATTTGTATTGATGGGCTTTTCTCAAAATCAACTTATTTTTTATAAAAATAAAAGTAATAATAAGAAAACGAATTTGGATATGTCTGGAGATAATGTGAATGATAACTATCCTGAAGTATACATTGATAAGAAGTATAATAAATTATGCAACTTTAAAATCGAAAATAAATTTAAGGATATGACTGAAATGTGTGAATATAAAATAAATATTTTAGAAGATAAATCATTTGAACCTGTTAGTTGTCGATCAGCTATTTTATCCATATTTAATGAAATTACAAATTTAGAATATAAATTAAATAATGATCAAATGCGTATGTACTTGTTACTTTTTTCAAGTTTTGATATAAAGCTTTCATCAGAAATTAAACAAAAAATATTATCTCTTATTATTAACGATTCAAAAAGTTTGGTTCATTTGGCTCATACTGTTATTCAAACTGCTGTTAAAATCTTTGGTATCTCTAGCAGTTATATGAAAACGATATGCCTAAGCCTGTTAGAACAAATGGACTTTGAAATTGTGAAACTTTATAAAGCCACAAAAAGGGATGAAGCTATTCAAGATGATGGAAAAAAACAACAGTGTTGTAACTACTTATACGATTTAAATATATTATCGGAAATTCTTTTTGTATTTGATCAGATTGATATAACTAAAAACGATTTTATAATAAACATTATAAATTTAATGTTTTCAAATAATTTTTTAATTTTTAAATATAAAAAAAATAGTTTTAGTTCTTATGTTTATTTTCTTCATTATATTGGAAGTAATAAAATTAATACAGAAATATACAAAAAGGTCTGTGATTTTATTTTTGCGAACTTAAGTGATTATATAGATTTGTCATATAAATTTTATTTAAAAAATAATGTAGAACAGGTTGCAAATATGAAAGACATAAATGGATTTAACAAGACTAATGTGTATAAATCTACTGAATCGGATATATTTTTTGATGAAGTAGATCATAAACTAATAATGGATAACATTTACGTGAAAGACATTCTGTTACTACTCGATGCAATCAGAATTCTAAAAGCCTACAGCAATGTCCCGCTTATCTCTAATCTCGTTGCTATGGTAAGGAAGTTCAACCTATACACCAGTCTTCAATATGTATATGTACATGCTTGGTGGTACTTGCATATTTTGTGATAGTACAAATAATAAAATTGCATTCTTTTCCATTCTTTTCTAAATAGCTAAACACGGACAAAATTAAGGCTCTTTCGGACGAAGATATTGAGCTAGCGAACTACATATTTATAGACATGGGGCTACCCAATAAATACATAATGGATGAAGCAAAGTAATGATGGAAAAAAATTATTTATTTATTTAAACTGTGCTTTAGCGAAGTTAGATTTTGCTATATTATAAATTATGCTTTGTATAATAGGCTACATTTCATTTTACACTTTTTTTGTAAAAAATTTAATACAGGAATAGAGGATTGACGATAGGGTTGAAATAATATAAAATGAAGGATGAAAAAAATATAATAATATGCGTATTGTCTTATTTGAGTATACAAAAGTTGTATCCTTTATAATATGTTTATCAAAAAATTGTAAGCTTCGATAAAACAAAAAAAAATTAATTAAAAAAAAATGAAAATAAATGAAGAATGGATAAATCGGGTATAAAATTGTATGTATAGATATTCAATTTTTGAATTAAAAAAAGTCAACAATTTGAATATATGCAACTTTTAATTAAATTAGTATTTGAAATATGTGTCTATTTTATATGTCTATAATTTATGTACACATATTGATTAGTTACAATGAATTTTTTTTTTTGTTTTTGTTTTTTTCCATATAAATATATTTGGAAAATATTGTTTTAAAATAAACACAATATGAATGGGCTTAAATTAAGAGAAACGGTTAACTGATTCAATAAAATGAATTTATGAATGTATAATTTATAAATTGAATAAATATATACATATTTGGACACATGTTTTCAAATTGTATTTTTCGGGTAATCAAATTATGTATATAAAACGTGTAAATGATTATTTTAGTTTAATATTATTAAGAATATTCACTATGTTTTGATTTCGTTTAAATACATTTTTGCAATATTCTTCTGAGGTATCCTCTTTCATATTAAATAAATCGTATTGTTTAAAATTAATAATATTATCCCATAATATATCTTTATCAATAGGATTATTTAATTGGTTGATAAAAATTGTATAAACAATATTTTTTAATTTATAACTATCTATAAATATTTTTTTTATTTTAAAAATTCGAAAAAGGAAAAGGAAAGACTCTGAATAACAGCTTAATTCAAAAAGAACTAAGCTAAGCAAAAAATTTGCTAGCACATTATTATTATTCAGATTGATACTCAGTTTAATACATTCAAAGAAATCGTATATCCATTTTGTTTTATATAAGTTTGGGTTTAAAAAATTGACTTTAGAAATGATAGACTGTTCAGCATTAGGGGGTGGTGAGAGGCTTGTCATGCTGTTTAGGTTACTATTACTATTACTACTACTATTACTATTATCAATGTGCTCGTTGTTTTTTTTTTTTTTTTTTTTGTGGATTTGTGGGCTGGAGTTATCATGCTTGTTTTTTTTCAAATTGGTCGTTTTGCTTCCTATATATTTATTTGTTTCTGTTGTAAACTTACTTGCTCGATAATCATAAATGCAAGTAAAATCCGTTTTATTATAATCTAGATAGAAATAATTTTTAAAAAATTTATAATAATCACTGTTATTTTTATATATTTCAAATGCTTCGATAAAAGTAGAGTTAGACCAAAATAAATTTTGTTTTAGAGTTATAGTATATCCAATATCTATTTTAAATAAATTATTTCTAAAATTAAAATGTATTAATGATGGTATATGTGATATATCTAATAAAAAATATTTTTCTTTATGTATTATATTTTCACCTTTTAAAAATTGGTTACTAGAAAAAAGTAAAAAATTAAAAATGCTCAACAAAAATTTGTTACACCCTTTTGAATTATTACTAATGATATTTTCATTTTTCAAACTATCAGTAGGTACTTCCTTAAATACAAACCCGATTTTATCATTACATATATAGTTATTACAATGAAATGTAATAAAAAAATCAAAGTCATATTTATATAATATATTATTAAAATTTGACTCTATATATTTGGGGTCGTTATAAATATGTGCACATATATTCATACCTAGAAAGTGTTTAAAATTTTGATTCAAATTTAGACCTTGGGTATCTAAATTGTTAACAAACTCAAAGTTACTGATAAAATCAAAAGGGAGACATGCAATGATTTCTTTTTTTGCATTTTTAAATTCGGGTTTGATTAAATGGTGTGTCTGTGAATTTTCATTAACTTTATTTAGCTCGTCAAACTTGTTTATGTCATTGTTTTTTTTTTTTCGATAACTTTTTACAAAATATTCTTTTTTTTTATCATTTTTAGATATATGACTTGGATATGTATTGTCTATAGTGTTCCCATTTTGAATTGAAAAAATTTTAACAAAAAAACATTTACATGGTATATCATAATTATATATCCATCCTTTTACAATTGAATGTGGTTTTATATTTTTTAAAAATAATCGTTTTCCTAAACTTTCAAATGCTATTATTCTTTTATATTTTGGTTTATCTTTATTATTATTTTGTTTTATATAATTATCAATCATAAAAACAGTGTGTATTTTTTTTTTGAATATATTCATATTGACACATCCATAGTTTATATAAAAACATTTTTTAATAAATGGAATATAAGAAATGTCACAAAATCCTATATCTATATTATTTTCTATTTTATGTTGAATATAATATTGTATTTCATTTTTTTCATCAGAATATTTTTCAATACTGTGCATATCTTTAGAGCATATATTTTCGGTATCATTATTATTTTTTTTTTTTTTTATTTTACATATATCTTTATGTTTTATTTTATTTTTTCTTTCCTTTTCCATAGTTTTCTTTTTTATTCCCTCTTGTATGGTCTCTATATTCTTTTCATCTTTATTCGAAATTGTTTGAAATTTTTTTTGTATATTTTTAGAAGATTTATTAGGTAGCTTATCTAGCTTTCGTTGCAAATAGTTTTCCATGCCTTTTTGATGAACATCCGAGCTCATATAATTTTGATTAATATAATCATAGTAGCTATTTGTGTGGCATTTGTAACTTTTTAAAAAGGTATTACATAAAGAACTTATTGCATTATTTTTTTCTAACACACAAAAGGATCTATCCATTTCGTCCACTAGCAGGTTGGTATATTTTTTCACATCGTCATTGTCATTGCTTGTTTTATGTGTGTCAAAATATGTTCTTAATGATTTTTCATCTTCTGTTTGGTTATAAAAAAAATCATTATTGTATTTTTTAAAAAACGGGTATTGATTTTTTAGTTCTTCTACCAGCTTTTCATATGCTACTTTTTCCAAGCCGCTCATTTTTTATTAACGTTTTTAATTTTTCATATTACATTATAAAAAAAACAAAAAAACATTTGATCATGTATTGGTAATGCATAGGTATACATGTATGAACGTGTGTGAAGAGGATATACTTTCGTGACAACCAAAACAAATATTTAAAATATGCAAACGGATATTTATTTGTAAATTATTCAGTGAGTAACTATACATATGTATATAATTGTTACAAAAACAAATATAGGGATGATAAGAATTTTAGGAAGACAATTATTTTATATGATATAAATAATGCAAACACATTTCATTAATTTTTCTTTTAAATATATTAATTGTCATGTTATTTATTAAAACAATTAATTATTATATTTGTTTTGTATTAATCGAAATGCAATAAAAACAGTTAGCATGCAATACAATAAACATATGTACGAGTTAAATACTATTTACAATAACATCCTTTCCAAAGGTTATAACTTAAAAATATAAAAACAATTTTTTATGAAAAAATATCATTGTTATATTCTCTTTACTTTGATAATAATATTGATAATATATAAATGTCTATGCAAATATATATACATAATTATTTATATATAATTTTTATTAAGCTGTAGTTGTCTTGGTGTATATTTTTATTGCCTTTTACAATTTCGAGGGTATAATTCCCCTATATTTATTTTAATTTCATTTCTTTTTTATTATTTTTTGAATAATCATTTAAAATTAATATGATAATTTAAAAAAGCATAAAAATATACGAAATAAAACCAAAACAATAGTGTAATTAAATATATATACATACATATGTATATGTAATAGTATAGAATGTTTTGAAAAGCAAAACGAGATTAATAAAAAATAAGTATATGGATTTTCAAAAATATATATGCATTTTTATGTATCAACTTAAAGAAAATAAAGAAATAGGATTTTCCATAAATTTACTGAATTAATAAAATATAATAGATTACTAAATGAAGGTGAAAAAAAAAAAAAAAAAAAAGTGTTAAAAAAATTGTCGTGTTATTGAATTTAATATGTGCGCGAATGTATTTACCCAATATTTTTTTTGCAATAACTTGAATATATTAATATATATTTTATATATTATTATCAAATGTTTTTGTAAAATAAATATATATGTATATATGAATAATTAAAAAATAAAACAATATATTATGTGAAAAAGAAATACGAACAAAGCAGAAAAGTACGAGGGAAATTAAATGAAAATTTCGAAGGAACAGGAAAGAAAAACTCAAGGATAGGGACTAGCCATATACTTTATTTTTTTTTAAATAAAAGTAAAATTTTTATACAAAACGGCATTTATATTATATGTATGGGCATATGGATATATTTGTGTTTTAAGATCAAGTTATATAGAATTATAAAACTTATGACAGAGCATAGAGGATATTATAAATTTAATTACCTAAAGAAAAAATAAAATTTGTAAGTATGCCAAAAACTATGTATATGATTACATGCATTCAGTAATAATACCATAGCTTAGTATAATATATGATAAAATATATATACATATTTGTGCGAAGCTTGGTATATAATTTTGTTTATATTTTTCACACTAACACATATACAAAATTAATGGTATAACGTAGGTGAAAAAAAAAAACGAATACACAACCCATGGTAATAACTATATTTCTTAATTAAAAAAAAACACACATACACAAAGATATATATACAAATATGATATGTATAAAACATGTATATTTGTATGGATGTGTAAATAAAAGAATCCATTAGTGTGGATGACGATAAACTATATAAACGTATGTGAATTTCTATGTCAGATTTAATAAAGCAATATGGAAAGGAAATATAATGTATTAGCTTACAAAAAGAGAAAGACATATTTACGGTTGGATGTTTTATTGTTTATATTTTATGCATATTTTTTGCACTTAATTTTTAAAAATCAAAAATTTGAAGCTCGACCAGAAGATTATGAATATTTAGAGAAGCTAAAAATAGAACTTGACAACAACCAAATATTTAATTCGAAGAATGATTCACATTCTGCTAACAAATGGATATACGATAAAAATAATGGAAACAAATTAAGTACATTGAAAACGAAGAAGGAGAAAAAAGATAATAAAGAAAATAATGATAATACATTTAAACCGATAATAGTAGGAAAGTATAATTTGATATACATATTTTATAGTATCGAATTTGTATGCTTATTAATATTTATTGTATTTCATTTATTAACATTCTTATTATCTCAATGGAATTTAAGTATAAACTTATTTATTGCATATAACAAATTAAGTAATAAGGGTCGAGATAGATATATATATAACTTACAAAAATTTTGCACACACATATATATTAAACCTATACAAACAGGATCATTTCAAAATATAAATAAACAAAAAGGATTATCAAAATGTGTTAAAAATTGTTGGCCTAGTAAAAATGATGCCAAAAAAAAGGAGCGATTTAATACAGATTATAATTTATATAAACCTAAATCTATGTTAGTAGAATTAAAAAAAGAAAATAATGATATATACTTTTTTTATAAACATAAAAAATATATATTCAATTATGAAACATTAAATTTTGAATCTGTAAAACATTTCGATATTTTTAATATACCATTTTATTTAAATTGGAAAGGACTAATTGAATGTGAGCATAAAGTTCCTTGTCAGGAAAATTTCATAAAGAAAATACATACAGAAGCGAAATTATTTTACACTAATGAAAATATAGAATCAAATTATATAAACACATGGAATGGCGTAATTAGCAGTATAGAAGAATTATATGAGGCTGAGTGTTTTAAGAAAAACACAGCAAGAGACAAATGCATTAGTATTGGGAATACTGGTGATAATAATAATTATAATAATGGAATATCGAGCGAACCGATAAATGGTCAGCGAAAAGGTAGTGATGATATTTTAGATCAAATTGGTAAAAAGATAGGAATAGCTGATATTAATAATATAAATAAAAAATTTTATGGTTATGATTGTAAAAAAAGTTATTTTGAAATACCATATGATTTATATGTACATAATAATTTAAGTAAATATGGAGAGAATATATATGATATACCATCACCTTGTTTTAAAAAATTATTATATGAAGCAATGCTATCCCCATTCTTCATTTTTCAGTTTTTTAGTATTATATTATGGATGCTTGATAGTTATTGGTATTTTGGTATATTTTCAATTTTCATTTTAATTGTTTTAGAATCTCAATTAATTAATAAAAGAATAAGAGAGTTCAATCTTATAAATAGTATGAAAATGTGTCCCCAAAATGTTTATGTATATCGAAATTTACAATGGAAAATAATAAAATCAAATTTGTTATTACCTGGTGATATATATATATTATCAAATGATATAAATGGTAATGACAACATATGTACTTGTGAAACATTACTATTAGAGGGAATGTGTATTACTGATGAGTCTATACTTACTGGTGAGTCCATCCCATTGATAAAAGCATCGATCGATAAAGGTGTAGATATGCATAGTAGTGACAATTTTATTGATAACAAAAATCGAGAGGAAATAGATTATTCATCATATTTAAATAAAATAGATATAAAAAATAAACATAAAAAACATGTAGTATATGCTGGTTCCAATATATTATTAACAAAAAATGAAAATACTGAATTTAATAATTCAAAATTGCCAATTACAGGATGTGTAGGTGTTGTATTAAAAAATGGATTTTCAACATATCAAGGAAAGCTAGTGAGAACTATAATAAATACATCTGAAAAAATCAATTCCTCAAGTACTGATTCTATAATATTTTTATTTATATTATTATTTTTTTCTATAACATCATGTGTATATGTAGTTTATACAATATTAAAAACAACGAGTGAAAGAAATTTATATAAAATTCTGTTGTCTGCTTCACATATTATTACGGCAGTTATACCTCCAGAATTCCCAATTACATTATCTTTAGGAGTAACAATATCTATTGTATATTTATATAATTTAAAAATATATTGTACAGAACCATTTAGGTTACCATTTTCTGGAAAATCCAATATATGTGCATTTGATAAAACAGGAACATTAACTGAAGATAATATGATAGTTTTAGGTTTATTCGGTTTAGATAATAAAATAAATAGAATATATGAATCGAATCAATCTATTATTAATAAACAAAGGGTCCCATTTCTTTCTTTGGCAGTTATTAGTGGATGTCATTCTTTATGTACTATTAATAATAAATTATTAGGTGATCCGTTAGAAAAAAATAGCTTTCTAAAATTGAATTGTAGTATGAAAAGTCTAGATAATATATTTGTTCGAAGTAGTAGTTATGTATCCAAAGGTGGAAATGATATTACTTCTGATGGGGGAGGTAAATTTTCAGAATTTTTTATTTCTAGTAAATCATTAACGAATTTAAATAAAAAAATCCCAAGCTTTAGTAAAGAAAATAGAGAAGCAAAAAATAATCTTATTGAAAATTTTTATATATATAAACGATTTTTTTTTTCGTCTGATCTTCAAAGAATGACATGTATTTTACAACATACTGGATATGAAGGTGATTGGTATGGTGATTCTTATGAATCTGATGAGGAAGTAACTGTAGAAGATTTTTGTAATGATACGGAAAGTAACATTATTAATAAAAATCTTTCTAATTTAAATAAATTAAAAAAAAAAAAAAAACGAAACATATCCAGTAGTTCTATTACTGGTTCTACTATTAATAGAAGTAGTCATAAAAATGATATGGTAAAACAATATATAGTTGTTAGTAAAGGATCTCCTGAAATAATGAAAAACTTTTTAAAAGAGATTCCAGAAAATTATGACAAAATATTAACTAGCTTATCTATAAAAGGATATCGTGTTATTTGTTTAGCTGCTAGCATATTAGATAACAAATTAATTCAAAAAAATTTAAGAAGAGAAGATGTTGAAAAGGATTTATATTTTTGTGGATTTTTAGCATTCCTATGTCCAATAAAAATATCTACACCTACTTATATTTCAGATATAAAAAATGCTGGAATTAAAAATATTATGATTACTGGTGATAATGCTTTAACTGCTTGTCAAGTTGCACAAGATGTAAATATGATACCATCTGTAAGAGACAAAGATATTCTAATTTTGAAAAAAAACGAATCCTATAATAAAGGAAATAGTTTATATTTAAAAAGATATGAAACATCATCATCTCTAGACATTAGTGAAGATGGTAGAGGGGGAAATAAACAAAATATTATCGATGAACTTAAAAATATAACAAGTTTAAGCGAAGATAAGATTGATATATTGAAAAAGGAAGCTATATTCATTTTACAAAATATTTTTAAAGATGATATAAATAAAAAAAAAATAGCTGATCATTTGATTAATATGATAATGAAGGCGAAAAATGTAAATACTATGTTATTTTTTAGTAATAGAGAAAATAAAAATGTAATACCATTTTTCATAGGAAACGAAGAATATATAAAATTATGTTCTGAATTATTTACTTTATGTATAACAGGAGATATAATTGAATATTTTTTTAGAGAGTATCAAAATAATATAAATTTAATTGATATGTTAATAAATAAAGTTCATATATTTTGTAGAGTATCACCAAAAAATAAAGAAATAATTATTAAAACTTTAAATAAGTTAGGTAATATAACAATAATGTGTGGAGATGGCACTAATGATATGGCTGCATTGAAAGCAGCACATGTAGGCGTATCATTATTAAGTATAAAAATATGTTATAAAAATAAAGATTCCAAATCTAAAATTCGTGGAAGCAATAGTTATATGCATGGTAACTCAATATTAGATCATCAAAATGAATATTATAGAAATCGTGTTCCTAATGTTAATAATTGTATTAGCGATTATAATAATGTGTGTGCGAAATATGGAAATATTCCACCATATAATCCTGATAATAATATGAATGCAAAATATTATGAACAAATAAAATTATATAATGAAAGAAAGCAACAATTAGAAAATATGATGAAAACTATGGATGATTCATTGCCACTAATTAAATTAGGAGAAGCAAGTATAGCATCGCCATTTACATATAAAGGGAATGATATAAAATGTGTTAAAGAAATAATAGCTTGTGGTAGATGTGCTTTATCAAAAGTTATCATGATGTATAAACTGATGATTATAAATTCGTTAATAACAGCTTTTTCTGTATCTATATTAACATTAGATGGAGTAAAATTAAGTGATGCACAAACTACTGTTATATCTTTATTATATACAACCTTTATAGTTTTAATATCTAAGACAACACCATTAGAAAATATATCTAGTTATGCTCCCCCGAATTCTCTTTTTAACATTACAGTTGTTTTATCTTTGATATGCCAAGTCATAGTTCATTTTTCTATTTTAGTTTATGGATGGATAGTAGCTAGCTCCTTTAGAGGACCAGATTATGTACCAGACTTAAAGGGAGAGTTCTCTCCTAATATAGTTAATACTTGTATTTATTATTTAATATATTGTATAAATTTATCAATTTTTTTATGCAATTATGAAGGATTACCTTTTATGTTACCATTACATAAAAATAAAGAACTGGTTTATATATTCATAGGGAATTTTATTTTTTTATTTTTAAATGTAATGAATATATTTCCATATATTAATTATTTTTTTTCCCTTGTTCCATTCCCTACTTATCGCTTGAAATTTTTATTTTTGTCTTTGATGATTTTAGATATTTTAGCGCCTTATATGTTTTGTAATTTCATTAGATATATCAGATTGTATATATTTCAAAAATATAAAATTAATCTGTAAATGTAATTTCTTTTTTTTATATACATAATTATGTTTTCATTTATATATACATATTTTTGTTTATACAGTGAAAAAAAATACAATTTTTCTTAACAATTTGAGAAAAAACCTATTTTGAATAATAATTATTCGAATATTATATCATCATGACATGTATTTGTAGAGGTATCGAATTAGAACAGAAGCGTGTGCAATGGGTATTATTTGCACATATCGTATGTTTAGTTTAAATTTGTCACACTTATAAAAGTTCACATTCTATGCGACAAAAGCAGGAACCAAATTTGTTACGAGTATATATGCACATTGTAGATTGATACGATTTGTCTTTAGGAAGGAGAAAAATTAAATATTATTAAAACATAGAAGGCGCAATATTATTAAATTTATTAAAATTTTTTAAAAAAATAAACATTATTACGAGTGTGTAAAATTAATTAAAATAAAAAATAAGTGAAAATTGTATGTTTACAAAATTTCCAGGTGTGTAAATAGTGTAATTCTTTTATTTTTTTTTAGTTTATTTTTTTTAACCCCGTTAACAACGTTGTGCATAATAAATGGAAATTTTTTTGGAAAATATGCACACGTACTTTTACTATAAATTAATAAAAACGTTTTTATAAAAAATTAAAGTTATTAATTTTGGGAAACAGTTGTTACCCATGCAATTTATGCAATCTATGTTGTAGTGTAGTAAGTAGGATGTTGTGTGTTTTTCTTTCTCCTTCGTTTTTTCTCTCTCTCTTTCGTTTCTTTTTTTTATTGATTTATTTAATGTAACAATGGGGTGGTTCATTAATTTTTTCTTTCATTCTGCTGGTGTTTTATATTTTTTTTCCACCTATCCAATTCTACAATTTTATTATTTAAATAATTTTTTTTTACAATTTTCCAATTACAATATTTTTTTCTGAAATTTTCCTTTTTTCCCCTTTGTTTTATTTTCAATTTTTACGTTTCTATTTATTAAAAAACCGAAATAAAATATTTTTATATTGTAACACAATTAAGAAAAAATAAAATATGTCAAGTCGTTTCACCTATTTATAATAATTTTTTAATACCCCAATTTTAAAGATATATATGTGAATATATATGTAAAAATAAATATACATAAAATAAGTATATTTATTACTATAAAATTAAATTAATTCAAGGCGAATAATCGTCACAAAAATAAACGTAAAGAGGATTTGGAAACAAACTATAGAGTTCTATTTTTTAAGGTGATAATTCATTATACCCAGTGAGTGTGAAATTAAAAAAAAATATAATAAAAAGAATAAACATTGATAGTAATATATATTATATATAATTATATATATGAATTTAATGATTTATTTGGGGTGAAAAAAAAAAACTATATGATAGTATATTTAAAATTAAAAAAAAAATTATTACCTATAAATATATATATTACAAACTAATAATTAACAAACCAGTATATATCTATTTCTAAGAAATGGATAGGAACGTATAGAAAGAAATGTGAACCATTGAAAATAATGTAAATATAAAAAAAAACAGAAAATAATAAGTATTAATTTTTTTATTGTAAAAAATATTGAGAGAAGATAAAACAAATTTCTAAAAAGTAAACATGTCATAGTTAGGATAATTCAAGTTTCGAGAAAATCGATGATTGGCTATGTATGTTTATTTCTATACGTATGAATAATATATTTATCAGTAATAATATATATATGAGTATTGAAGCAAGCATATATATGTATATACAGACAGTAATATATGTAGGCATGATACTCGCCAAAGATATATGAATAAGTATAGCCAATTTGTGAAAGAATATATAAAGATGATTAGGAATCAAATTATCATCGATAGAAATATTATAATAATATAAATATTAAGTTAAAATGAAAGAGCTATCTTTCGAAAGCGAGGGGGAAATCATTTATGAATACATAACAACAATTGAAAATGTGATAATCAAGTTTAATAGTTATATAAGTAAAAAGAAGACCCAAAAAAATGTTATTGAAAATAAAGAATTTTTAAATAATATTGTTTGGAAATATTTAGATAATTTTATTCCGTCAAAATTATCTCGTCATATGAAATGTGCACAAAACAGAAACTTTTATCAATATATATTTCTTTGTGCGTTTTATCATATAGTTGTTAAATACATAACATATGATCCTCTCTTTATTCTGCAAAGCGTTTTAGAAAAGAGAAATGAAGATTCAGAATATGAAGACGAGTCAGGTGTTATAACCGAATATGATAAAAGAAACGTATCCCACACAGACGAGATAAACATTTCACAAAATGGTGAGAGGTGTGTCAAAAAAGAAAATAATAATAATGTCAAAGCACAAAAATGTGACAATCAAAATATACCTAAAAATAAAAACGAAAATGAAAAAAATCAGATATATAGCGAATTAATTAAAATTTTTACAGACCAAAATATCGAATTTAAAGAGATAAATAATAATTATTTGATTCATAATTCAACTTATGAAAAGATATGTGATATTATTTATTCCTTTGGTATTTTATGTTATATTTATGAATTTTACACATTTTTTAAAATCAAAAATATAAAAATTTCAAAAAATGAAAATTTTTCATTAAATTTTTTTAATTGGATTTATGATATCAAATATAGTATATTAAAAAGTATAAAACCGAGTAATGCAAATAAAGCAGATAATTATTATTTACAAAATGAAGAAACAATTAAAAATAAATTAACTTATAGTTATTTTTCAGAGCATGTAATGAAAATTTGGATGAATACAAACAATAAGGATGCTAACTGTGAAATGATAAAGTATGATAAAGACAACATTTTGCATTCAGAACAAATAAAAGATTATTTAAATTATGTTAAATATAATTTTATTCATATTAGGGAGACTATAAATAAAAGCCATGAATTATTTGAATTAGAAAATTGGTGTATAGATAATGAATTTTTTAATTATATATTTATAAAAAAAAAACAGATCGAAGAAATATTCATACTTTCATTCGATACAAAGGGCAATAGTCAATTATATAGTAATGGCAATATAAAAGAAATACAAAACAGTAAGATATGTTCCAATGAATGCTATAACAATATTGACGATAGTAATACTGCCTACGGACTGATAAAAAAGGAAATATGCATTTCCAAGCGATATGAAAATGGTGAAAGTTTTGAAAATTTTGAAAAGAAATGTGCTTTGTCATCAACGGTAAACAGTGAAAATGTGACAAGGAAATCGAGCTTTGTTGACATTGATAATATTAAACATGATGAGAATACAATACCTAGCAGTAAAAGTAGTGTTATTAATAAGATGGAAAATTTTGAAAACTTTGAAAATTATGAAAATTTTGAAAATATAAAGCAGCATTTAGAAGGTTTATATGAAAAAATGAAAAGTTTGAAGACGTCTAAGTTGTATGTCCCTATCTACTTATATATAAATTATGTGTTTGATTTTTTTAATAATAATAATGATAGCACCAATTGTAGTATTAACAATCGAAATGGGAACAGAAACCCCAATCACAATAGAAGGAAATATAAAAAAATAAATAATTTTAATTTAGATTTTAATGAAGAATCACAAGAGAATAGCCAAAAGAATATTTCAAATAATTGTAATAATAATAGTGTGCATAATGAAAATAATTTAAAACAAATATTTTATATTTTATTATATTTAGGAGATATAGCTGAATTTATTGTTCATAAAAAAAAGACTATTGATAAGAAAGATATATTTAATAATTTAAAAAAATATATAGATACCGAATTGTTTAATTATGAAAATAGTTTTGAAAATGAAGAAAATTTTATAAAAGAAATGAAAAACAAAAATGATATAGAGTGTAAGGAATATCATAGGATATTTTTCAATCCAGCTATTGGTTATGAACAAGAATACATTGCTCGAAAGAATGGCATTATTTCATGTACTAATCAAATTGATTATAACAGTTTAAAATGTAACATAAAGGAAGATATATCTTCACAAGATGATAGTGTTGGATCAGTAAGTAATGGTGATATTTGTGGGCAGGGGGAAAAAAATAAAAAAAATGATAATGATAGTAGCTTAAGAAATAAAGAAAATAATAATATATCATTAAAATCAAGGTATATTATTCAAATTAATAATTTTGTAAATGAATATATATATATGTTCATATCTTATGTCAGTTTAAATGTTACAAGAATTGCAATTTTATTATTAGATAAATATAATTTAGCTATACCCAATAATTATTTAGATTTAAGTTGCTATGTTTATATATGTAATAATAATAAAAATAATTCGAATCTTTTATATTTTATAAGTAAATATAATATTCATCATTACTTTTTTTCAAATGATATTGTTAATAAGGACCCTAAAAATAATTATTATAAGTATAATAATTCTGAAAATTTAGAGAACCCTACTAAGCAAACTGATTATAATTGTATGTATATAAATGATATAATAACTTTTAAGTGTGTTTCATATGAAGATCAAAAAATGTATGCTAGCAAAAGAGAAAGCAAATTTAAAAATAAAGAAAACAAAATATGGAATAACGAGATATATTATCACACTAGACGTCAAAGCAATTGTAGTCGTAGTAGTAAAAAAGAACGTAGTAGCAATAGCACAAATAGTAATAGATATGAGGGTTGTTACGTTGATAAATCAAAAAGAAATAGAAATGAAAATAATGTAAGCACATTATATAATTCAAATAATAAACTAAATAATTCAAATTGTGATAAATACAAAGATGATTATTCATATGTATCTACGTCTGCAAAAAAAGAAAAAGAAGTCCCTTATGATCAAACTAAATTATTGATACCCAAAAAAGAAACAAACCATTTAGGAGTAGAATATAAGGATATGATTTCTTCAATTAATAATTGTTCTAACGAGCAAAATGGCAAAACAGATGACCAAATTCAATGTATACAAATTTATTTAGATGATAAGATAAGATGTGTAGAGATGAAGGATGGAAAAGATAACAGTGATGGATATTCCATAGAAATTAATGAAAAGAAATTATTACCTGACGATGTAAGGGAAAATAATCAATTTGAAACTCCTAAAAGAGAAGATATACATAATAAGGGAAATGAAAATGGCATATTTAATAATAAACAGATTATTGATATAAAAAATACAAAGTATATAAATGATTATAGAAATTGCAGTAAAAATAATTTGGATAATCATTATAATGTTTATAGTACATACGAAAATAGTAATGCTTCATATGATAATAGTAACAAAAATAATTATTCGAGTGAAAATAATAAAATAAGTAGCAGTCGCAGTAGTAGCATTGATGATAAATATCATAGCAACGATTGTAGTAACACGAATAGTGATAAAATTGTAAGCGAAAATAGTAGCCGATGCAATAGTAGCAACATAAATAGAAGAATACATTTGAATGTGACAAAAATAAATACCATCAATTTTTTAGACCGATCTATTTATCCGATAAAATTAAATATTTCCCATAATTTACAAATCAATGATTTATTTATTAGCGATACAAAAGTTTCAAATTGTGTAGAACATTGTAAGGGGGATAAAACATTAGAACTTGAATTAATTAAACAAAAATTAATAAGTGGAAATACAAAATATGCAATAAAATTAATTAAAATGTTTAATTATGAATTATTACAATTTCCAAATTTATTTTTTTATTTAAATTATAAATCTTATAATTATTTGTTAAACAATTTTGATAAAAAATATATTATTTATTATCTTTTTGATAATCCAAAATATTTAAAAATGTATTTTTATTCATTATTGAAAAAGAAGAAATTAGAGCACTGTTTAATAGCTTTATATTTTTTATACCCTAATTATATATCATTTGATGATTCATATTTTCAAATGTTTTATTTCTTATATTTTAAAAATCAGAAAGGTGAGAAAGGAAGTTATAATTATTCTAATTATTTGGATTATCACATTTCTAATAATGACAAAATGTTTATGTATGATCATCAAAACAAAAGAGCACATGATAACGATTATAAAAGTATGAATAAAAAATATTTAACAACAAACAACATGTGTAATCATGTTATTAATTGTAACACCATTTCAAATTGTGAAAATGAGTTTAATATTAATAATGTGCGAGGTGTAAATAGTGGAACATGGAGTTATAATAATATATATTATTTTTTAAAAAAGGATTGTGTAATAATAAATGAATCACATATCATGTTGAAGAATGAAGAAGTTATGTCAGAGGATAGTATAACAAGAAGAATATATAAAATATCGGATGTTTTTAAATATTTGGATGTATTTGAAAAATTTAAAAAAATAAATTCTGAAATAGTTAAGAATTCATTTGATTATTTAGTTAAAAGAAATGGGACCTGTTCATGTAATAAAAATTATATTTGTATTAATGATTTAGGATCATCTTTAAAAGAGATAGTTGTAATTGAATACTTCGATGATTTTTTAACTTTATATGAATATATAAAAAAAAATGAAAATATAATATTTGTTGATGCAGAATGGAAATGTGCAGTATTTAGAGAGAATCCGATTATATCGATTTTTCAAATTGCTTTGAAAAATTCAAATTTATCATATATAATTGATGTAAAAAAAATAACAATTGAAAATTATGAAATTAATTATTATATATCCGAACTTTTTAGGGATGAAAATATTATTAAAATTGGAGTAGCATTTATAAATAATGATATGCTACAATTTAAAAAATTTTACGATGTTTTAAATATGCTACAATGTGAAAAGTATAGCAACATACTATTGAAAGAAAATAGTAAAGACAAAAATATGAATCAAGAAAATGGAAACAAATATAAATATAATATAAATGATAATACAAATAATTATAATAATGACGATTTATTAAAAAAAATTATGAGAAATTTTTTCAGACTGGATAATAATTACAGAAATGGATGTAACACTAACTATTTTAATAATTATAATAATGGAAATAAATATTATAATTTTGTAAAAAAGAAAGAATATGATCAAAAGAAAAGTATTTACAATTTAAATGATGATATAAGTTATAAAAATATATATCCAGTTAATTATTTTTTAAAATATAAAAAAAATAAAACTCTAATTAATAAACAATTAAATACAAAATGCAAAGTATGCAACAAAACAGGTATTTATAGTTGTATACATAAATATTATGATTTAAAAAATATATATAATAAATATTATGAACATTTAAAAAATAGCTTTCCATGTCTTAAAAAAAATGCTAGTCTTTCAGTTAAACTATTTGGTAAAGCATTATTTCCAGATAAAGAAGTAAATAAAGAATATCAAATAATTAATTGGAACTTCAGACCGCTTTCATTTAAAAGTTTAGAGTATGCAATTCTCGATGTTCTCATTTTAAAACAGTTTTATATTTTAATTCAATCGAAATTATCAGTTAATATTGAAGATGATTTATAAATACGTGTATGTAGAGATGCTCAATTAGCACCTACGTGTACGTAGTGTGTGATTATGGCTCTATATATTTAATTGTATTTTTTTTCAATATAGATTTATATGTGCATATTATATGGTGGTATACATTTTGTACCCCACTAATACGTATATACAAAGTTTATATATGCTTTATTAGCTATACGAAGCATACTCCTTTCCTATTTTATAATTAGTTTTTTTTAATTTGTTCATATAAATTTTTCGAAATAAATATTTTATTTGTATATATTTTTAATAATTAATGTATATTGAACTAATGTTTGAGTATATGTTTGATAATTCACATCATCCCTATTGTTTATGTTTGTTGCGTTGTTTGCATTGCTAGCATATTCCTAATGTTTAGTGGTAACATATTATAAAATCTTATAAAATCTTATAAAATCTTATAAAATTATCTTTTAAAGCCTTTTAACTCTTTTAAAATGAAATAAAACATTTAAAAATTATTCCGCTTTGGAACTTTTTAATTTATAATTTTTTTTCACATATTTTTAAGTGCCTTTGATATGCTACCATTGCGAAGTGTGGATGATTTGTTTTGAATTGAATAAGATCGCAAATGTATTATCATTATGCATGGTAAATTTACAAAAAGAGTGACATAAGATAGGAGTAAAATAAAAGGTAAAGGCGGAAATATTTTATACCTTGGCTAGTCATAATACAAAGGGAGGAGGAATATCACTGGTAGGAACTCCAAACAAAGAAATAAAACCATACCCACGCGGCAAACCAATAAGAGAGAGACATAACACAATATATTCACACTGATGCAAATATATGTGTGTTTTATTATAAGGAAACAAAATGGCATATTTGACAAAGAAGATATATGGACTTATGTTGTCACGTGATAAGTATGTTCTCTCTCAAAAATAAAATAAAAAATTTTGTTTTTAAAAGGTGAAATATTATCAGTAACGTCATAATGATAAGTTATTTTAAAACGTGGCATTAAAAAAACGCAAAAAAAAAAAAATATAATATGTAATGTAAAAAATTGGCGAGAAAAATATGGAATGTTTGTTTTTCCCATCCTTATTTCCAAATAAAATTTATATGAATATAATAATTATATAATTTATTAATTTTTATGAACGTTTTTTTATGTTTAATCATCATCTTCGTCGCTTGAATTATCATCTTCATCACTTGAATCATCGTCATCTCCATCACTGCTATATTCATCATCGCTAGATAGGCCATCATGTTTATCAAGTAATTCTTCTAATCGTTTTTCATCATCACCTCCTATAACTAATATTTCTCCTTGTTGTTTAAAATCACCACCTTTATATTCTTTAATCTTATCACTAATAACTTTCATTGCCTCTTGTATTTTTTGCATACCTAATTCTTTATCATGGCATGATGTTACTATAACATACTGTGGGGGTGCAATTAATTTAATATTAATAGTTACTTCATTATTTGAAATTTCTTTTCCTTTTTTTAAAGCTTCTTTAACAGCATCAATACCTTCATATCCAAAACACCAAACATCTATTCTTCCTCTTAATTTCAATGCTTGTGGTGTTAATCTGAGTTTTATATCTGAAAGTAATGATTCTTTTACAGCATCGCTTATATCCATTTCTTTGAATATAATATCTGGGTTCATAGTTGCTTCTTTTAATGCATCTAATGCATGCCCATATTTTTTATATAATGGCCATATAACTTTTCTGTTTAATTCTTCAACAGTCATATTATGTTTTTGAGCAACATGCCTAACTGTTTGATGCACTTTTTTCGATTTAGAAAAATGTTCTTCGCATTTCATGATATCTTTTGGAGATACCCTTCTTTTTGATAAATCGATGTATCCCTTTTGGTTATCAACTCGAAGGACTAAAACGACTTCATGTCGACCTACTCTAATTAATTTATTAACACTTCTAAATCGTCTCTTTGAAAGTTCTGACATTAAAATCATACCTGCGTAAGTGTGAGAAAAAGCCGTAAAATGTGGAATACAGTCGAGAGTTAATAAATGCATGGGGGATCATCGGTCAAGATGAGAAACGACAAGCATGATTTAAAGAGTGAAAAGTATGAAAAATAGAAACATATATAAACTATGCAAATATGTATATGCAAAATAATTCTATTGATCTTTCTTATATTTGATGTTATGCAATTTTTATCAGGCATAATAAATAAGTGAAAATAGTATATGGAATATTATCATATGTACATACCTTCCATATCATTATATTCAAGTATGGAAACATAAGCGCCCATATCCTCAATCCTATTAACCTTAACCATTATTAAATCATCAACCTCGGGGAATTTTTTTTCATAAAATCGGCAATCCCCTAAATCAGTTTTACTCCTAACCTCTCCCATTTTTAAATAAAGCCTTAAAAAAATATATTACAACTAATTTTTAAATGTATACATCAAAAATATAATTTAAATTATAGAATTATTATACATAATATATTTATTATGTTTTATTTATATAACTTAAGCGAATTTTCTAATTTTTTTTTTTATGTAAAATTAGTAAAATTTGCATAAATATATTATTTTTTATTATAAAAAAAAAAAATATATGCAAAAAAAATTGTTTGCAAAACTTTTGGAAAAATAACAATTTTTGTGGATTATTCCTAGTAAAAAAACTACAATGGAACGGGATTTTATTTACCCTCTTTTTGTAGAACTGTAAACATGTTTTGCCTATATATAAATAAAAAATAGAGGGTATTAGTGTTTATATTTTTACCTACATATGCATAATATATATAATATTTTTTGTACGTAATAAACGAGTGCCTAGTAAAAATTTTAACGAACTTTTCATATATATAATAATACATATCATATAAAAATATTTTATTTATTGCATACTTTTAATAGGCACTTTAATAAAATATAGTATAATTTTTTTATTAAAAAATTGTATATTTGCTATACTTTTATAATATATATTGCCCGTAAATTGCATAACATGTTCATACATTATTTTTTTAGTCAACCAAATTTATATTATAAATACATTAGTTATATGATAAGTTATAAGTAATTATTTTTAATTATAATAAATTATAATATATTCATTAAGGGAATAACAGTATTATATTTTAATTTTTTGTAGAACAGTGGTATCCATTTTAATATGTAGAAAAATGCTTTTTAAAAAATAAGGGGGTAAAACGCCATTGGCGGAGAATATATATGAATACACAGGAATAAATTTATGCTTGTATAATTAAATTACATTGAGCGAGTTACATACGCATAATATGCTTCTGTTTTAATATATTGACAAACAATTTAAGTTTTAAAAAAAGTTAAGTATAATAGGACAATAAAAAAGGGAACGACTAAAAAAACATCGCCATAATAATTGTTTATAAAAAAAATTGACAATCATGAAAGGATATTTTCATGGCTTATAAAATTTATATTTTTTTTATTCCGCACACTTTCATATTTCTTAAAGCATATGCAAAATTAAAAGTAATAAAAAAATGGGTATAGCAAAAATAGAATAGTATTAAATGGTTAGTGGTATTTTGTTTACTTTTTACAAATTTCCAATAAAAAAACAAAATAAAATATCAGTGAAAAATAAATTAATATATGTGGAAAATAAGGACACATTATATGTGTCAATTAACATTTTTGATACATGTTCACTTTTGTTTAACCATTTTTTGAAAAAGTTGTATATATCAAATGGTGAATTATTAGTTTGTAAATTTAATAATAATTTTTTTAGTTCGTTAGTTTTAATTTTTTCATTATTTTGTATAATATATGCTATTTGTTTAAGGAGATAAATAGAGTGATGTGGGCCACCATTTGTTTTATGTAGTAGAACATTTCTTTTGTCAATTTTTTTGTTTTTTGTTTTTTCTTTTAAATAGTTTTGTAATTTATACATATTTGTTTTATAAAGCTGTTTATTTGGTAGTGCTCGTTTTCTTTTTCTTTGTTTATTACGCCTATCAATGCTGCATATGTGTTGACAATTGTAATGGTAATATAGTTTATTCCCTCGTCGTGTGTGTGCATTTTTATAGTTTGATCGAGCCTTTTGTATTATTTTATTTGCTTGACAATTTTGACCATATGTATGTATTAATTTATTTACTTTAAAAATAAGAGAACGTACATATTCATTATATTTGTAATTATATAAATATCTATGCTGGGGAATAAAAATATAATTTTCATGATTCTTAATAAGGGTATTCCAAAATTGATAATATGTTGGGAAGTTACAATAGGTAGTATATAAATATATTAAATTTTTTGACACAGTAACAGTTATTTTTTGAGTATTAAAAATGATAGTCTTGTCTATATAGCCTTTTTGATAATATTGTATAAAAATAGTTTTGATCAATTTGATATTATTTTCAAAGAAATATGTAAAATAATAATCATTATTTAAAAATAATAAATATTTAATTAAATTCGTTTTAGTAGTACAATTTTTATAAAGTGCTTCCAAAATTTTTAAATAGTCAATATTACAACTAAGTATATAATCCAATTTATTAAAAAATGTATTTTTCAAATTTTTTTTCCTTTCTTTCATATATATAGGTTTGTGTGTTGTTGATATACTTTTCTGTAATAAAGTATTTTCATTCCTTTTAAATATTTCATTTTTATTATTCCCTTGTAAGCAATATCGATTGTTGGTATATTTGTGTAATAAGTATTTTCCCCCGTCCCTATTGTTATATATATCATCTATGTAAATATATTTTTCAGTTTTTTTGTCATCTTTTTGAACGTTAGTAAAATAATCAAAAAATTCAAGGTCATATATTATGGGCTCTTCCGATTTTTCACAATTATTTTTGTTAATACAATTTTTATGTCTTTCGTTTGTAAATGTGGGTATTCGAAATTGAGTAGCAAATTTTTCATGTTGTTCTAAATAAAATGATTCCCAATATTTATAAAAAAATTCATAAAAAAAATAAAAGTTGTTATATATTTCTGACAAGACAGGTAAATAATTTACACATTTGTCTATGTGTAAATTTTGGATTAAAACAAAAAAAAAATAATTATTATAAACTTCTTTAGGTAATAAATATTTTGTAAATGTTTTTATTTTTATAATGGAATAATCTACTAATAATTTGTTTATATCGTTTATTAAATTATGTTCGTTTTTTTCTTTATTTTTGTAATAGATTGTATATATATTATTTTTGAAATGTTTATTTTTATACATATTATTTATGTTTATTATTGAAAAAAACGGTGTGTTAGTATTTTGTGTAACAGAATAAGATATGCTTGTAATTTGTGTATTTGTTTCATTTCCTTTTTTGAGATCATTTTCTAAATTCATAAACTTTTTAAGATAATCTTTGATAGATTTTTGGTTATCATCATTTTGTTCGTTTAAAGAATTGCTTTCTAATTTTGGTGAACTGTTCATATAATAATTATAAATATATTGATATATATGTTTCAAAAAATTTTGATATTTTCCATACTTATCTTCATTATTAATATGATCAATTTTATGAATTATTTTATTAAATTCATCATTAAAATGTAAGAAAAGTTTCGAATATTTTTGTTCCAATAGTTGCTTATTATGATATAATTCTTTATTTTGATCATCCTCAATATTTACATAATATTTTAACATTAATATTTCATTTGCATTTGTGTGTGTGTAGCTATTTTTTAATTGAAATTGCATTAATGTTTCATCAGAATAAATAAATGGAATTTTTTCATAATATTTTATTATTTCTGTTAAAAATTTGAGTATATATATTTGTTTTTTTGTATATTTCATAATTTGATTTCTAAGAATATTTTGCTTATTTTCACATTTTAAATAAAATCTGTGATGATCTGATGTGTAATTATTATCATTTTTAAAGTTGTCGTTAATTTGATCTATTTCGTTCGCTTCATTATTCTCAATATTGGCATAAACATCTTCAAGCATATTATAATCGACAAAATCGTTTGTACATTCCTTTTTTTTAACAAATAATATTCCTCTTTTTATAATTTTTTTTATCATATTATTTTTATCTGCATTTTTCGAACTTTCAAAATAACTAGGGTTATATGATATGTTGCTTAAATGGTCAACTTCGAGACGTTTCGGTTTGTCTCCATCATTTATATAGCATTCCTTTTCATTGTTTTTTTCTTTTGTTGGGCATGAAAAGCTTAGACTGTAATATTCAGAATTTTTAATTGACAAATTTATTATATCCAATAAAGGTATAGCACTAGGAGATGATATAATCTTTTTGTTGTAATTCGAATACGATTTTTTTCGCAAAAGGTATTCATCATTTGGAGCAGTATCAGAGATGGCTTGGTTTGCTTTTTGAGGAGTAGTATTTATTTCGGTTTCCTTGAATGTATTTTTTTGAAAAGTATAAGTAGTGACTTTTTCTTTATATATTAATTGGATAGGCAAATTAACAAATTTATTTGATGTGAGATCATATATTTTTAGAAAGCTTTTATCCATTAATAAGACATATAAGAATTCAATTAAGTGTATTATAAAACGAGACGAAAGATCATATATATGAAAAAATGTAAATAATATTAATGTTAATGTGCATATTGATAAACCTGTTTGTTTTTTTAAAATATATTTTCCAGATCCTAAATTTATATATCCTAAATAATAATAGTATAGATTATTTGTATTTTTATCTCTAATATTTATTAAATTATTAATTTTTTTTTTAATTTTTTTATTTAACATTTTATCACAGCTTCCAACAAAAGTAAAAGATAGACATTGATACATTAAATTGATTATATCATTTATGTCATCTTCTTTTATTACACAAATATAATCTCCGTTTGTTTCTTTTTTTTGTTTTTTGATTTCTTCAGCTTTAAAAAATTCTTTTAAATATGTTTCTTTGTCGATTGTAGTATTAGACATATTTATCGTTTCATAAGAATTTTCCAAATATTTTTTTATTTTTTTAATTTGTTTAACATATTTTAGTATTAATTTATATATGTGTGAATAAGTTGATGCATTATTTTTGTTATCATTTATAATGACACCCTTTTTATTTTTCATATTTCGTCGACTGTTTTTGTTTTTATTTTTCGTCTGAGATATATCCGATTGTGGATTATTATCATTAGGAGATATTCCAGTATTTAATTGGGAACGCATATTATCATGTTCGGTTCCGTCTCTGCTTGAATTTCTTCCAGACCTTTTTTTATTTTTACTTTTTTTGAGCGCTTCCGAATCATTACTTGAGGATGAATTATTAAAATTTATATCTGCAATAAAATTATAAAAATTGTTATCAATTTCAAACTTGTTATTGTAATCTGATATATTTTCTTCATCGGCATTTGTTTGACCTCTTTCTTCTTCATATTGATTAAAGTAGGAAGTTGTTTTGTCTGCATTTTGACCATTCCTGTTTCCTTTTATATTTTTTTTTGACAATTGATTATCACTGCCGTTGCTATTTAATATAGAATGATCTGAATATATTGGTTCTTCATTATCATTTTCTAAATTATTATTTTTTTGGCTTTTTGAATAGGTATTAGGATTTGATTTATATGAGACTTGTTTTTTTTTGTTTTTTTTTTTTTTGTCTTGATTTTTTTCATTACCAAGATTATGATTAATTTTTTGCACTAAATAATTAATTTTTTTATATAATTTTTTAATTTTGTTTTTTAAATATATATCTTTATTAATATTTTCAAAATAATAAATATAATCAAAGCATATTTTTTTAAGTATATCATTATGTGTTGATAAATATTTCAAGCTAAGTACTTGTAAAACTCCAATAATAATATAATATCGTAATATTTCACAATTATAAATAAATGCATGATTATTTAATAATTTTTCTTCATCGTTTTTTTGACAATTTTTAGTATCCCCTTTGATAATATCATTACTAGTTCGATTAATTTTGAGGTCGTCATTATTGTGTGTACAATCTGAAAAATTATTATAATCATATCCATGAAAAAAATAATTCATATTTGAAATATTGTCATCCTGTTTTATTAGATCGTTAAAGCAGTTAAAATATCCTTTATTTTGATCAAAAGTGAAATAATATCCATCTTGATTTATATATTTTTTTGCGCGATTTATTTGATTGGAAACAAAAAGGTGTTGTAAATTTAGGTGTCCATCTTTTAAGAAATATTTATTTTCTAGATCGGGATCCTTAAAATTTCCTTTTTCATCAATTAAGTGCATATATGGTAGTTGGTTTTTTTTATTTCTATTTAAATCGTTTGGAAGTATTCTTAAAAATTTGGGTATATTTGCTAAAATGTATGCATGAGATAAATCAACAAAATCAAAGATAATCATATTTCTTGCAAATGATTTAACCATAATTTCATAATTATTAAAATAATATATATGATCAAATTTGATAGGCATAAAAATCATATTAAATGCATGAATATTATTACTTTTGTAAAAACATAAAGAGACTGAAATAGATGATGATATAATCATATGCATTAAATTATATGATATACCATCAAGATTTAAATATTTAAGTGAATAATTTTTTATAAAGCTATTTTTATGTATATTAAATGGTATATTTGCATTTATAAAATAAAATAAAGAGCTAATTAAATTATTAAATATATTACCATTTTTAAAATTTATACATCCAATTGCCCAAAATATGCATAATAAGTTTAATTTATTTAAATCTCTTTTTTGTAAAAGTTTAAAAATTGTTTTTATTAAACTTTCATTCTTGCTATTCATATGAAGGTAGCCTAAGCATAATATATTACTACTAAAAACAAGATTATCTAAATGTGTGTTTTTTTTTTTTTTTTGTTTTTTTATTCTGTCTAATTCTTCATATCTTTTAAGTAAATTCCATTTATACTCCTGTTCTATTCGACGATTGTTACTATTGTTTCCATTATTTTGTCCGTTTGAATCAACAATATTTGCATTATTCCCAGATACATTTTTATCAATAGTTTTATTTCGGCTATTTATATTATTTGGATTTTTATCATCATTTCCAAAGTATAATTGGCCTGATTCTCCCATTCTCTTTTTTGGAGACATCTCAGAAAAATCAGATTCATGCATTGATACGTTAAGAAGAGAATATATTTCATCTATGTTGTCATATTTTTTAGTAAATTCATTTAGTTCATCATCATCATATATATTTAATTCGTCTTTCATATAATTTTGTATGGAATTATTTTTTCTATCATTTTGTGAACCTTGCTTATATTGATCATTGTTTTCGATACATTTGCTAGTACTAGAATTGTTTTGTCGATTTAAATCTGCATTATTTTGTTCTGAAATTCGAGAGCTTTGTTGTTCTAAATTTGGGAGACGGGATTGATATTCATTTTGATCATTAAAATTGTTTGTAATATCGATAGTTAAATTTTTTGACATATTTGAGCTATCAGTAGAAAAATGCTCTGTTGTTGTTGTTTCGTCAGATAATTCATTATCATATGCATATAAGAAATTGAAGCAATCTGAATTATTCATATACATATTTTTGTAGTTATTATTTCTAAATTCGTCAACACTATTTGATGAAAGGTTTGTGTCTTTTTCATTATATTTATAGGTATTTCTTTGTTTGGTTCCCCTGTTTTGAAAAGTGGCTTTAGTGGCATCACGATCTTCATAAACATCTATTTTACACATATTTGTATTCAAACAGCGAATCAGTAAATTTTGATATTTAATTTTTTGGGTTCCATATAATTCTTTAAATAGAAAATTAATACAAACAAATGTGAGGTCTATATTTCGTGATGATATTAACGAAAGAGATAATCCCAAGATAGAACAAATGTATAAGCTTCTATTTTTAAATTTTAATATATATTGTAAAAATAACGAAACATTAACATTTTGAAAAAATTGCAACAATCCTAAGCCAAAAATTAGACCAGCTAAATAATATACACCACAATATTTATAATTTTTATTAAAAAATTTATATAAATAATTTTCATTATTTATTATTTTTAATAAAACTAAATTTTTCTTTTTATCTATTTCATCATATTTTTTATATAAGATAGTTTGACAAATAGAGCAATGTAATTTTAATTCATTTCTAATTTTCCCATTGACAAAATTATTATATTTTATTGATTGTTCTTTATCAAATGAAAAATCATAATAATCAAGTTTTTTTTTTAATTTATATTTTAAATTATTAATTCCATATATATTATTATTAATATTGTTATTATAATATCTATAATTATCGTTTTCATCTGGTATAGTATCTGTATAGCTAGATATAGTTTCATTTAAATTATTTCGTTGTCTTCTTAAATGTTCATCATTATAAAAGGATACGTTCCTTCTACTTAATACACTATTTCCTGATATTCTATGTTGGTGTCCATAATTTAAACTTTCATATGAATCATCATTATTGTTTCCTCTGTTGTACATATTCAACTCTGCTAATATGCTATCTCGTCTGATATCATTATTTATGAGGTAGCTATTTTGTCTGTCATATTGTTGAATGGATGGAGAGCTTTCTTCTATTTCATTATTTATATAATAGCTACTTCTTCTACTATATATATTATTTGACATTCTAGAGTTTCCATTATAGTATATATTTAAACTAGGTCTTCTATGAACATTATAAAAAGATATATCATTGATTTTATCATTTTCTGTATATTCATTTAATGGCTTGTTAGGTGTGTATAAAAAATTACTGGAATAATATTCATCATTTGACGAATTATCATTATTATATATTGGAGAATTATTAATTGGAGAAAATGATTGATTTTGTATTTTGTCTCTCCCTATATAATTTCCGTTAAAGGATGTATTCCCAATATTCCGTTCATAACTCGTATTATTTATGTTTCTATCATGTTCATCTAAATTGATATTATTTACATATCTAGCAGATGTATTATAATTATTTGTACGATCATTTCTATTGTTTGGACTATGATTTTCACTTTCTATATTTGAAAAAGACGAAGCAGATGAAGAAGATCTACTACTTTCTAACCTATTTCCATTATTCTGTGTTTGACCATTTGTCATACCTTCTCTTTGCCCACTCAAATTTTGATTGTCGTTAATATTTTCACGATTATTATTACTATTGTTATTTAATGTGGTAATAGTATTATCTAAGAAGAAACTGCTTCTTGAACCCGTTGAAATCCCCATTTTATTTTTTAGTTTTTTTGTTGTAACTGTATTAAAATTTCTTAAAATAGATTTATATGTATTTAATTTTTTAATATACTTATTTAAAGTAAATGTTTTTTCCATTTTATCAGTTTTCATATGAACATTTAATGTATTTAATATACTGTTTATTTTTAATTTTATTTTATTAATTCTTTTTTTATTTCTTTTTTTATAGGAACATTTTATTCTTTCTAATTTAGATCTATGTTGTATATTAGGGGGTGTATTAAATGTAAAGGATACAATATCTCGTGTAAAATTTACTGAGTTGTTTCTAAAATGTGGATAGCTATATAGAGAATTATATTCTGACTCGTTCATATCATTTCGATCAGCATAATTACTATTTCTATTTTCCCTTTGTATTTCATTTCGTCCAATATCTTCATCTATATAATATTCGCTTATATTATTATTCGTATTAAAATTTTGGATAAAATTCGATGAGCGTCTATTTCTTGAATCTCTATTTGAAATTCTGTTTGAGATACGATTTGAATTTCTATTTTGATTATAATTTAATTCATTTTCGCCGTTCGGACTTATGTCATTTGGACTTGTATTGAGGTTTCGACTTGGTCTGTTAAGGTGTAAATTATCGGTTTCATCCTCACGAGGTTCATCAATTTGATTATTAGGGAATGCATTTCCTGTGTCTGTTCGAGAAACCTCATCGTTTCCTTGTGGTCGATCTTCTCTTATATTGGGACTATCCGAATTCCAATAACTATTAAACTCTCTTATTCTTCTATTCAGCATAGTAACTTCTGAAGATTCATTAAATGTATCTGTGTATAGTCTTCTATTTTGATTATTATTCATATCATATTCATCATAATTTCTATGTGTGTTATTATTTCGTAAATAGGCATTTCTTGTCATATAAATAGAGTTATAAGTATTTTCAGCTCGAGCATGTTCATTATTATGATTTTCTCGTTGGTTTTCATGCCCTCGTGAATCAGTAACCATATTATTATTATTATTATTATTGAATGGGTTTATTGCAATGTTACTATCTCGTCTGGCAATTGAGTTAACATAATGATTAAATTGATCACGTGAAAAACGGCGATTGGATAAGTAGTTAGATTCATTGAATGAGTTTCTAAAACTATTTCTACTATTATAACTACTTCTATTATAATTAATATCTTCTGATATATCTCTGTTATATCCTAGAGATGAAATAATGTTATTTGAAAAAGTTTCATTTTGATTCATAGATGCACTACTTAACATACTTTGATGATTTTTCGAATCAAATAAATATACATATAAATTATATTTGATAGTAAAATTAATATCAGGTTTATAGTGAACTGAGTTTACTATATTAAAAAAATTGATCCCACTAATATTAAGCATACTTACATATTTCATTTTATAAAATTTTTCTAATGTATAATATAAATGCATTAGGCCTAATGTATTATCTAGACTTTTATCATTTTTTATATCTATTAATATATTTTTTTTTTCTAATTTATTTAATTCAACTAATTGAACAATTTGTTTAATATATTTATTTACATTTTTTTTATTATATTTATGTTTGTGTAAATATGCACTTTCTAAACTGTCTGAACTATTTCCAATGTCTGCCAAATCAATTAAATCGTCATTTCTTGTATCGGAATAATTACCATCATCTTTAATTTGGTTAGCACCACATGGGCCCCCTAAACCATCATTTTCAAGGAGGTTATTGGCTGGTCTATTTTGTATTTTCCCATCTCTACTTTTTAATAAATGTACTTTTCTCTTTTTATAATATTTAGAAAAATAATAATTATGGAAATTATTTAAATAAACTAAAACATGATCTTTATTATGTGGGAAATAACAAGAAGATATATTTCTGTCCATTTTAAATGTATCAAAAAAAAAGCAACAATCTTTTAAAATTTTATATTCACTTAAATAACTCTTTTGTATTATTCGATTTTTTTTATAAACACTACTTTTTTCATCATCTTCATTTTGATTATAATTCCATGGTTCATTATTACAATCATCATTATTGTTATTATTATTATATGAGTTATCTGTTTTTTTTTGTTTGTTTGATTTTTTTTTTTCTTCATCATCCCCTTCGCTTATTTGATCATCTTTATTTTTTTTCTTTCTTCGGTTCCTTTTTTTCTTCATATATAATTTTTTTCTTTCAATATATGCATCAGTATAATACATAAACATATTAGTGTTACTACTACTAATTTCAATTCCACTATCTAATATATCTATAATTTTTAAAAAGTTATTTTTTAATTGTATATTTGATGAATCGAAGCATTTGTTAAAAAAAAGGTCTTCTCTTTTTATATTAACATAAAACAGTTCGTTTTGGAAATTAAATATTTCATAACATCCTGCAAATTTAAGTATGCTCATGGGTGAAGACAAATTTATATTCCCTAAAGGGATCGGTATATTTTTGTAATTATTTCCATTCCTATTGTCTAGCTCCGTTTTTTGTTTTGCTTCTTGAATACAAAATGGTGAATCACTTTTGTAGTCAATACATATTGTTTTATCGTTAATAGATTGATCACTATTTAATACTTTTTTGTCCTTGAGCGGAATATCCTTTAGTTCCATTTTTGGAGTACCTCTTGTTTTATACAAATAATCCGTGTTAAAAAGAAGCGAATAAAAAAGTTGCACGTATTTATTCAAAAGATATAAATTTTCATAATATATACATTTTAGTGGTATGTTTACAATATCTATGTTAACTATGTTTATAGAGTCAAAACATTTTATATTAAATGTGTAAAAATTTATTTTTTTTTTATAAAAATTTATATCTTGATTTTGATCCCCTTCATTATAGGCACATTCAGAATGTGTTCCAGAATATATGGGGCCCATTGAATCTTTAGTTTTAATACCATTTCCCTCTATTTTGTATTTATTTTCATTATTATTATTTTGAAATTCTTTATCTGTCATTTTTTTAATGGATAGTTTTTCTTTTTCGCTCGATGCTTCTTTACAATGAGCATATTTTTTTATTTTGCTTCCTTTTCCAAAATTTTTAATATTTTTTTTTTTATCAGTTTCCCTTTGAGGTGTGCATATATCATGAGAAGATAGTGCTGGCTCTTTTGTAATTGAATTCAAATTTTGTGTAGGTATTATCAAATTTTTGTTATTGTTCATAAAATCTAAGTTAAAATGAGGTATGTACAATATGTCTAATTCGTTTTTAATTATATTTCTTAAAAGGCTATCATTAATTATACTTTGATTAAAATTCTGACCGTAAAATAAATTCATATAAGAAATAATTAACAAATTTTTTAATGGGAAAAACAAAGGATAAAAATAGTATAAAAATTTAACTTGTTCATTACAAAGTATTGATTTTTTAAACGATTGAAAATTTTTGAAACAATCTTTGATATTATTTATGTTTCCATTTTCTGTTATATAACAATTTTCATTATTTTTAATTTCTTTTTGCTTTATTATAATGTTAAAGATTTTTTCTATTTCCCTTATATAATATTCATATTTTAGTTTTAATTTCTTGGAAGGATATTCCATATTTTGTAGAAAAAAATAATCCATTGCCGATTTTTTGATACTGTCTTTATAATCCTCTTCCTTATTAGGAACAATTTTATATATTATGTTTAAGGTGCTAGGAATTTCATTTAATTCTAGATATATTTTTTTTAGATAATTATTTAGAAATTTATATTTGTCATGCATTCTGTGTTCATTTGTCCTGTTTAATGTATTACTATTATTTTGTGTGTGTTGGGGTTTACATTTTGAATTTTCTTCATTTTGATCATTTGAATTTATTGTGTTTTCACCAATGATTGTATTTTCTTTTGTCATATTTTTGATAGAATCATGATTATGTAAGTTTTCGTTATGACAATTGTGATCGCTATTGGGTTGAGTATCAAGTTTCCATTTATCTAAAATGTTTTCTTTATTTTTTTTTGTCAAGCATTCATATTCCATTTCACAGAGTGGTGCCCCGTGGCACTTTTCCTCCGCAAAATAGCATCGTCTGATTAATTCATGCTTGTAATATTTTTTGCAAATGTGTATATAAAAAGAATTGAATATTTTTTTTTTAAGATCACTGAATTTGTTAAAATAATGAAACATAAAATTATATAAATTTAATGAATATGATATAATAAGAATTATTAAAATAATATTATCTTTGATATTTTGATTTATATATTCTGATAAATTTATTTCATCATAATATAAATGCATATATGTTAATATTAAGTATTTATTATTATATATATGTTTATACTTAATATGTACATATTTTATAAAATTATTTATGACATTATAATAATTATATGATTCAAAATCATTTGAAATATTTTTAACTGTATTTTTTTTTGTATATTGTTTATGTGTGTCATTGAAGCTTGCACACGTTGAGCTACTATCATGTTCTTCGGTACTTGTAGACCGACTTGCCACTCCTTCGAAAATATTGTCAGAATTGTTACTAGTCAAATTTTGAGATACCAAATTGTTTGAATCATTTTCAGTGTTACAATTTTTATGAATATTATTTTGTTCGTCGTTCTTTTTATCGATATCGGTATCTGTTTCCGAACTAAATGAAAAACAGTTGAAGTGAATTTGGCTATATTCAGTTTCTATTATATTTTTTTTTTTTTTTATATATAAATATTTTTCTAATTTACGATATGTTTTAATATCCTTTACACAAATTAACATAAAAAAATAAATAAATCGACAAAACTCTATGTGACCCATATTTTCAACATCAAAAAAGTTATTATTTAAGATTTTAAACTTATCCATTTTATTATTTATATGCATATTATGATTTAATGTGTGTGATGAGTCATTAAGTTTATCATTAGTAGCATCGACGGGTTTCATATTTTTGTCATTACTGTTAATTTCGTTAAGTTTGCATTTGCTTAATTCTGAGAGCTCATTTTCTTTGTCACTATTCCCAGAACATTCCTTTTCTTTATTTTTTACATTATTTATGTCTTCGCTTATTTGTGTATTTTCGTTTTCTACAACATTTTTATAATGAGAAAATTCATCGATATTATCTAAATTTTTATCATCATCAAAAAAGTATATATCAATATTTATAAAGCGAAAAATATTTGTGTCGTCTTCCCTTTTTTTACATTCATGAAGACATATGATAAAGAATTCAAGACTTATTTTTTTGCATATGTAATAATAAAAAAAAGTTAAAAGTATTTTTAATGTTTGATTTTTTGGTAATATATCAATATGAACTCTATATGAATTAAGACATATTTTATTATTTTGTGAAAAATTTACAGTGTCTAATGTTATATTGCAAAGGTTTGAGTTGTGTAAGTTATATACTTGTTCGTCAGGAAAATTAGGATCATCACAAGATTTGATATTTTTATTATTATTTATGTTGGTGGTGGAATTATTATTAGGTATAGTTTTATATAACTGGACAGTAGAAATATATACATCGTCCGAAAGCAAATATAACATTCCATCTGTATTTAGAATAATAATGAAATGATTTAATTTGTTTATATCAAGAATGTAAGGGTTATTTAATTTATTTTTTTTTATAAAATTATTATATTCATATTTAATATTTTCTTTATCTTTGAACATGTTCATTTTTGTATTTAACAGATTTTTTAAATAGGAATGCCTTTTCGAAGAAGTCGAGACATTAATAATATTTTCTTCCAGAGTCATAGGAATATTTCGGCATTTTAAATTAGTAGTATTAATTTGGTTATTTATATATGCACATATATTATATGGATAATATTTAAATGTTGAAAATTCTTGGGACATATTTATTGTGGTAAAATTTAATATATTTTTTATTATTTTAATTTTATCCTTGACATATTTATGATATATAGGTATAAGAAACAATAAATTATTAACATTATCATACAAACATAATTTAATTTTACTATGGATACTTTTATTACCTCCTGGGATAAAAACAAATTGTGGCTTATATATTTCTGTGTTAAAATTAATATTTTTAATTTTTTGACCTTGACAAAAAAAGTTATTTTTTTTTATACTTAAAAAATGTTGAAAAACAAGAAATCTATTTAATTTTTCCTTTTTAAAATAATTATACAAATACTTATCATTATATTTTTTTATATCATATAAAATATGAAAAAAAAAATATGTCTCAGTAATTTCTTCAAATGCAATACATAAATTTGTATTTGAATTAATGTGTATAATGTTCATATTTGGAATCATATTTAACCTGTCTTGTTCAGGTGAAAAGTTAATTAATTCATCTGTCCACATAAAAATTTTTTCTTTTTCATAAAAATATTTGCATTTTTTAAAAAACTTATAGCTGTTTTTATTAACAATAGCATTTGAATAAATTGGGTGGACAGGTGATGTGTAAACAATTCTTATTTTTTTTCCATTGTTTGGATTGGTATTATTTTGAAAGTCACTTTTAATATCATCATTATTGCTACTACTGTTGTTATTTGTATTGTTATCATTGTTAGCACTTTCGTTAGTATAGATTACTGAGTATGAAAAGTATTTTACATGTTTTACGTTGTTTATCACATTTACAAAAAATAAATAATCTTTATTGCAAAACACCCGAATGGGCTTATGATCAATAAAAAATTCTATATTCCTTCTTTTATTTTGTGTGTCAATTATTTCTATCCTAAATTTGTTATCAAAATTTTTTTGAAATGTATAAATGTGTGGATGACTGTGACAAGGTAAACAAGTGTTGTCTTCATTTTGTCTATTATTACTATCAGAGTAGTCATAAAAAATGCTTTTATCGTTAGGTATTAAATAAAAAAATGTATGATTAGAAATTTTATAAAATTTTTTATAACCATCATAATAATGAAAACAGATTACTTCGTTTTCTTTACAATATGTTACTTTATATTCATATATTGTATTATTTATTATATTTGAATAAAATTTCACATTTTTAATTTTTTTATTATATATATTATTTATATATAATTTTTCATTAACATCTTCTAGTGTGTTACATGCATTATTACTTTTCTTTCCATTTTTTATTTTGTTATTTTTTTTTGCTAATTCAGAGAGATACACTTTTTTACAATATTTTTTTAAATATATGTCTCTCTTTTTTAATAATATCAATAATTTTAATATATGCTCCTTAATATTTTTTGGGTCTCGTTTTTTCTTTTCATATATATATGCAATATATTGTAATAAAATATCACTGTGTTTCGAATTACTACTTTCTTTGATTTGTGGATTAAAGAAATTATCCTTAAAATTTTTCTTTAGGTGATTATTTTTATCATCATCCAAATTATTGAATAAATTAAATTTTTTATCATTATCAACTGTTTGTTTTTTTTGTCTCTTCAAATCGAAATAATCTAATATTGAGTAATTGTTTTTTTTCACATTCTTTGTATTACTATCCCCCTTTTTATCTGTTGTACTTATCTTTGTATTTAAAAAGGTTGGCTTATTTGTTTGTTTACTAATTGTTTGGTCGATATTTGCGACGTTACTATCGTTTTCGTTCTCACCATTTGTGTGTGCAATATTATGTATGTTTTCATTTTTAAGAATAATTGCATACACCATTTTAATCTTGGTTTTATTAGTCCCTGGTTCACTTTTCCTATGTTATGTATATATTTTTTCGCTAGTTTATCTGCCTATTTCTTTTTGTTATTTTTTTTCAACAAAAAAATATATATACTTTTTTCTTCACACATGCCCCCACACGTAGTATTTCATTTGCTTATTATTTATTTTGTTTTGTTTACTTAGTTTATTATATTTTTATTTTTATCACATTTTGAAAAGGTTATTACTTGCACTTCCTACTAATTGTATATAAAAAATTGTATAAATGGATCTTCATGCTCTTCGATATGTGAACTAGTATGGATATTTATGCATGCATAGGTATACATACATAATATATGTGTGCTAATGAAGTGCTTTCCTAGTGACGACTATTTAAGAGTATATTTTATTACTATCATTTGAGATTATATTAAAAATTGTATATTTATATACATAGGAAATGTTCGAGGAATATTCACAATTTAAAAATGAAGGGGGTAGAAACATATGAAAATGCTTATACTGTCTTAATAATGAGTAAGTATTTACCTTAAAATAATATAAGATATGTCAGAGAAAAAAATCCATGAATAAAAATGGATATATAATTTATATATACATCAGTAAGAATTATGTGTTAATGGCTATATATGAATTTACATGCATGATAAATACAAAGAAAAATGTGATTAATAATACATCACTTTTTCTTTTCGTGATTTGACATAATACTATAAGAAGATAAAATAAGTAAATTAAAAAAAAATACCTTAATAATCAATAAATTAAAAAATATATAAAATCACAAAAATATCTTTTTTTTTTTTTTTTTAACAAAATGGAAGGAAATCCAACGAAAATTCGTAAATTGACAAGGGTATGAAATGTGCTAGCTACCTTTTAGAATATTTAAAAAGGTGAAAAAATAGGGCATAAATTAAGAGGGGAAAGGAAATAATTTTATCCTGGATTAAAAAATATAATTTAGAAAACTAAAATAAAATAATAATAATATTCTTAATTTGGTTTTATGTAATTTTTTTTTAGAAGCCTTTTTATATTAGACCTTTTGTTTAAAGTAATACTCATATAAGTGTAAAGGGGAAAAAAATTTTAATATTGAAAAAGGATGTTTTTTTAAAATTTATAAAATGGTCTTTTATAATATTGAATGAAAATGTAGCAATGTGTAAATGTTATATATACATTTGACTCAGGTGTTTATTTTGTTATTCTATTATTTTAATAATTATCAAAGTAGGCAACTATAACTTTTATATTATGTTTTACAATATACACACTTTCGTAATTCAAAAAAAAAATTATAACAAAATAATGAAGAAATGATATTAGATGAATATATAAATAAAAATATAATAAAAAAATATATAGTAACATCAGTTTTGGAAAACAAAGTGGACATAAATTTATGAAAGCGTTAGCATATATTAAAGATAATTTATATTAAAAAGGAAAAAGCAAAAATATGGAAATAAAATCCAAAAAATATGATAACGAAAATGACTACAAATATTATATATTACAAATTGGTATGAAACAAATATAAGCATACATATATTTATCTATACTTTATAATTATTTGTTATGATTGTGCATAATTGCTTGTTTCTATGTTTATGCAAGTCTATGCTTGTATGTAATAGCATTTTGTTTAAACATATTATTCGTTTACTTTTATACAATTTTTATTATTCAGGAAGAAAATATACCTATGTAGGATTTTCCGGATTACACAAGCCAATATCTGTTTTCAACACCCCTAATTTTTTTATATACAACGAGAATTTTCATAATTGTGTGAACGATGAAAATCAATTTGATGAAGTGGTAAAGGGGTTTTCAAAAATGGAAAGCAACAATAATGGTGTGCCTAAGGAAGAGACGAAATTAAAAATGTGTAAAATAAAAAAGGAAGATACAATGAAAAGAGAAAATAGTTCAGGAACAGATAAAACAAGTGATTATGGTATTAACGAGCTATTTGAAAATGATGATAAAATATATGATGAAGTATTAGAAACTTATGAAAATAATGAAAATATGGAAAAAATGAAAGAGAGTAAAATATACCACTATGAGTATAAGTACAATCAAGATATTAATTTATGGAATAAATTTTTTGAAGAATTTTGTTTTCAAATATTTGATAAGATTATTAAAACAAGTAATAAAGCAAAAAAGGTTATTGTTGTTATGAACATGTTTATTCCTACTATAATTCGATATTCTCTTTGCAAATGTTTAATAGAAAATTTAAATTATTATTCGATTTCTTATATTAACGATTTAGTATCACCATTATTTTTATGTAACTGTAATACATGTCTCGTAATTGATTTAGGATATTTAAATTGCCGACTGTTGCCAATAATGAATGGTCTTCCATTATATCATCATTACACATATGTATATAATGGAGGGTTTTATATAAATCAAGAAATTAAAAGGCTGTTGAAAGAGCAATACATCAAAGGGGAAATAAAAGAACTGGCAAGTCGTGAACCTACTCATGACCCTGCTAACTTTTCATGTGAAAACAAAAATGATGACAATGAGAAAGGGGAAATAAATATGAATAACTGCAATATTAGTAGCAAAATTTGGATTAATGAAAATGAGTCAGAAAATATATTTAGAAAACATTTAGAAATGTATGACCTTGAAACCATTTTAAATATTATAGAAAATATTTCCGATGATGAAATTGAAACTATAAAAATAAAATATTGTTATTTAAAAAATGAAGAAACCAAATTAGTTAGTGACAAATATATTTTATATAAATTAGAAAATGGTGAAATAATAATAACACCCGAAACTCGATGGAAAGCTTGTGAAATATTATTCAATAAAAAGAATGATCAGAATATATATTCTTTATTATCAAATATATTGAATAAATTAAATACATTTGAAGTATCTGTTTTTCAAAATATTTTGTTAGTTGGAGGTTGTAGTAATATTAAAGGAATTGTTTCAAAAATTGCAAAAGAATTTTCTCAAATTATAAGAAAAAAAAATACACACACACAAAAAAATAATAGCTATAGTCAAAATAGCGGAAAAAATAAAAAGATATATATAGAAAAATTAGAAAATAATATGAATTTTATATTTCCTAAAATAGCTCCTAATTTAAGGCAATTTATAGGGGCTTCTATTTGTTCAAATTTAGAAAATTTACCTGATTATAACAATGACCATATATATAACAATATTTTATATGACCATTTAAATGAGGATGTCTATATGACATTTAAAAGATAACAATTCGTTTATTATAATCATTATTTTTTTCTCCTATTTGTTAATCTTAAAATTTGAAAATGAATATATGAAAATAAATCATATACCTTGATTCTAGCCTCAAGAAAGAGTGTAATTCGCAAGAATCTATGTAAATATAAAAAATATTAATTAACTCGAGATCGCAAAATATAATTCGCTTTATACCTATTTGTGTTACTGCCTGTGCATAACCATATTTCTGTTTTCATTTATTCGTTTTATTTTTTAGCATAATTCGATATATTTTTTTGTATTTTTTTGGATATAATTCATGGAATTTTTCACAATTTTAGTAGTTACTTAATTTTTTTCCGTCATACAAGTTGATGTGTAAAACAATTTGTGTATTTTGAGGGTTGATATGCTTATTCACTTTTTGAACTTTCATTAACATTTTCACTATTAAAAGGATTTGAATCTGAAATGGTATTTTCGTTAAGGTCATTACTGTTAGTGCTATCAGTATTTTTATCAAAGTTATTTGAATTTTTTTGATTTTCCAATGTTTTCCTCATACTTCTCAACCTTTTGAGTATAACGCTCAGATGGGCCTTTTCATTTTCTACCATCTTTTCATATAAATAAGAATATCCATTTGTATAAAGAGGCTTAATTTTTTGATCAATCGCTAAACACATATTTATTTTTTGTTGCTTTTCAAGATCCATTCTTCTATTATAGAATATTTTTTCAACTTTTTCTAATGCTTCCTTTTTTGTGTACCCTCTATTAATATAATATAATTGGTGAGTAGCCATTTGTGTTATTATATGATCATTCCTAAAAAAATCATAACCTTTAACATTATTATTTCCTTCAACAAAACAATCTTGAAATCTTAAATGCGGATATTTTTTTAATAAAAATTTAACTAAATCAATATATTTATTATTATTATATTTCGATTTTAAACTGATATTGTATATTTCCATAGGTGGAGCTCTTTCAGACCATTCTAGCCACCTTGGTCTGTCATACAAATTTGTTTCAACTAATTTCCTCATCTTATCAACAATATTATATTTTAAGGATCTACAAAAATTTGATCCATTTGGATGAACTGCTCCCTTTCCCATTGTTGAAATCAAATAAATATGTCGTTATCATATCATTTCTGCTTATGCATACATGTTTGTACTTGCATATGTCCACGGATATATTGTTTTATTGCTTATCCCTTTGTAAAGGTATCAAATTAGTTATATAATAACAATTACATGGTATATGGGCATACACACATTTGGGTTTACAAATTGTATATGTTTTACTTCAATTCAAATAGTAATTTATATTTTATTTCAACTTCACTCCGTTTTGTTGTTCCCTACTTAAATATGAATATATATATTTACCTACTTATTTATATGCTTCTCTATTTTTATATTTCTTCCAACTGAAATGTTTGCATATTTTTTACGATTTTGAAGTTTAATACAATTTTTTGATTATATTTCCCTTGATTTCACCAAAATACATAGTATATTATTTTTACAATTTTTTTTTTAAATATTTTTTTCGGTTTTTCAAATGGTTATCACTTAGTAATGCTCAATAAGAATGCAAAAATATTTTTTGTATGTTATACAATTTGTTGATATACGGAAGGGGGAAATTAAAAAAAAAAAAATCAAGTGCAAACATTCTAAGAAATTGATCATGAAAATTGGGAAAATTAAAATAACTATTGTTTTATAAAATGAAATAAGAAAAAAAAAAAAATAAATATATGAAATAGGACTAATATAGTCACGTAAAAAAAACGAGTATATAGAATATAGAGCTAGGAAATAAAAGTCCAAAAAAAAAACAATAAGGTGAAAAATGTATAGTGCTTGTCGATTTTTGAGAGCATATTCCTCGGCTATCAAAAATATCAATAATGAAGAATTACAAATTTTAAAAAAAAAGATAAGATATAAATTTAAAAGTGTAAGTTTATAAAAGTTGTAGAGTTAAAGAGAATGAGTGTGTATGGCCTTGGATATATAAGCGGATTTTCACAAAAAAAATATATGTATATATAATTGTTTATTTTTTATTTCGCTTGGTAGGTTGGGATGCTTGAACTGGACACACTAATAAATAACTACATAAATTCGAACATAAATATGATAGATAAAGGGAAAGAAAAGCTGCTATACAATTTAATGGAAATAAATACGGTCGATTTGTTGAAGCTCTTTTATTTTTACTCAGACAAAAATAATAATGACCTTGGGAAGTTATCAGAATATTTAAAAGATAAGGATGAACAGGAAGTTAAAAATACATTTAAATTGTTAACTGATATTTTGCACAGTAATGAAAATACAACAAAAAGTTAAATAAACGATATTCCTATCCATATTCAGAGGGGTTGTATATATTAGTTTGTAAACCATTTAGTGAAAATACCATACTTAGTCTCTTTTTATTATATCGCATAATTTGAAAGTCTAAAAAAAAGTATATTTAGGTTAACATTTTTATTTGCATTGATATAACTCATAATGATACTATATAAATATGTATTATTTTTTTTTGTTTTTATTTTTTACATATCAACTAAATCAGAATGGTTTATATTTCCTTCTGGGTTAACCTAAATTGAAATTTATTGTATATATTATTATAATTAAAGATTTGTTTAAAAAAATTGCATAACTTTTTAACTCCTAATGCCTAAATGACGTTACTGGGATGTTGATAAGAAACTTTTTAAATTCATCCTCTGTGAATTTATTTCCATTTTCACATAAAATGCTCTTTAAGACATTTTTATTTATTGTAGTATCTATTTAAAATAAAAGAGAATGAACAGATAAAGAAACTGAAAGTGATAATAAAATGTTAAGCTAATGTGAAAAAAAAATGTGTTATACTGTCTGGATTTAAAAATAGGATACTATTTTCGATTTTTTGTTTTGTATAATAATTTGTTTTAAATTTTTCAGCATATTCATTTAATTCATCAAAATTATATGAATTTTTATTATCTTTAAATATGTCATAGCATATCTTTAGCCTGCTACCACGAAAAAGATTGTAGATTAAAGATTTTTATTAGTATAAGATAAAATAAATGCATATCCTTTGAAAATATTTTATGCCTATTGCCTTATGTAGTAAATATAAAAAGTGTTATTGCTTATATGCAATATGAATGCTCATAAATATGTAGTGTGTTGCCATATTTCAGGATTATAGCAAAATAAGTTATTCTATATATAAGTTATATATATTTGTTTAGACCCTAAAGACTTCAGTATGGTTATCAGGTCTTGCTTATCGATACAACCCATATCATTTTTCTTTAAATTAAATAAGTTTATAATTCTTTCTTTCTGAATAATAAGGAATATATAATTGTGGACACACGCATATGATTATGCAACAGTGACTTTTTTTTTTTTTATGAACAAATATGTATTGTAACAACTTAATAGTAACTTAATTTTTAATTCGAGTTAAAATATAACTTTTTTTTATTTTATAATTTTTAAAAGAGTAAGAAATATATTACTTCCAACTCATCCATGCTACCATAAAAAAAATAAAATGATATAACTCCGTTTAATAAGGAAAAAACTTTTTTTAAATAAAGCGAGCTTGAAAGGAAGCAAATAGACTTCAAATTTTTTCAAATATGAATTAAAATAATACAAATAAATCGAAAAAAGTATATTTATATATATATCATTGGATATACAAGTGAATAATACACACATATAGGCGATTATGCGAATATTTAAATGGTGTTATATTAATAAATATACCTGAAAAATGCTGTGTAATATTTTTGTAGCTATTTAAATGAAGTCTCTTATTTTATATATATTTAAAAAAAAAAAATTTAATACTTTATGGTATATATTTATTTATGATAACAATTTGATGATGCTGTGTTTTTAAAATCATTTTTATTGCATAACCTATAACGTGGATATATTTTAAGGATATAATAAATACATTTTTTTTTATATTTGAAAAAAAAGTACATATATAAATTTTACATAATTATATTTCATATATTTTTTTTTCATTTCATTGAAGTTATAAATTTATGCATATTCTTTGTTACGGTATGTATGAAATTTGCTCTATATATTTATAAGTGTGCTGATTTTTTTTTATTCAATCGTTATATATTTATTATTTTCTACAAAGCTTAATTAAATATCAAGAAGAAATGATAAAGCAAATAAGAAAATATATACATCCATATATATATGCAAAATATTAATATAAGATAGTAATACTTATGTCATATTTATGCATGTGATTTTAGTTCAAGTATTTTCCAAAAAAAAAATTTAACTTTCTTCAAGCTTTATGTTTTCTATATATAACAATCGTAAATTATATAAAAATTTTTCTTTCTGCATGACGCAAAAGGGAAAAAATATATTAAATTTAAAAAACGAGTAGAAAAAAAGAGGAATGCTTTATATGCATTTTTATTTTTATTCTATCGTTTGATTGTTATATTTGTTTAATTTAAGCAATATCATTTTTTACTGCCTTATTTTTTTTTTACGTTACAATGATTAAATGTCTTATGAAATTCACAGTATCTTTAAGTTGCATACTATTATATGTTTAGTATTTTTTTTACAAATTCCGAATTGCTTGTATTTATTAATAGACACGTTCTATATGATTTATGACATATATATATTTTTTGTTTTTTTTTTCGTTAACTATCGTGTCATTCTTAAAGTATAAAATGTTTTATGTGCATTTGTGTGGGCATATATAAATATATATATGTATATATGTATGCATGCTGTGTGAGTGGGAAGATATCGTTACGCCTTCACACGCATTGCACATATAAATATAACAAAATAGTATACAATTTGTAGAACCAATTTAAAAACAAGATAAAAATATACCACCTGATAGGGAAGAGGCACTATAAATATTGATTTAAAGGAAATCCGAAGTATTAAATTGAGAATAAATGTGTTAAATATATGACCAAAAAGTAAAAAAAATAATTTAGTGTAAATAAAGGCTATTTCTATGCTTGCTTTACACATATGTTTAAGTTAAATATTTTGTATAGAGTACGATTTTTATGTTGTGTTAGTACTCCTATACGAGTAATATGAAGTGTTGGTCATAAATAATATAAGCTTATAAAATATATGATGAAAGAGAATTATTTATTTGATGAGTGTGCTTCACGAAACAGTGAGTTTAAGGAAGTAGAAAAGGAGTTAAAAGAATTTAAGATACAACAGAATGAAACATTTGATTTTTATTTGAATAGCATTGATAATTTGCTGGAAAAAGTTCAACAGGTTAAGGAAAATATAGAAGAAAAAATTGTAAAAAAAACAAAAGAAAAAGAAGTTTGTGTAAAAAATGATGACAAATACGATATCAAAGACCTAATTAAAGATGTGTCTGCAAAAAATTTTACTGAAAAAATATGTGAAGAAAATAAAAGAATTTATAACACATTATTATTTTCGTATAAAGATATTATATCTTTAACAAAGCAAGAGGTTCCTGAAATATTTCAAAATATTAATATAAAAAAAAGTATAGTCCTTAAATTAATATTATTACATTTTTTACAAAATGGCGATTTTTTTATGTATTACATTTTAAATAAAGAAATTTTGGAAAAACGAAAAATAAGACAGATGGAAAAAAAAAATAAAAAAAAAATCGACACACAAAATGCGAGTGGATTTTATTCAGGACAAAATAAGGACCTACATATTGGGGCAAATAAAAATAACACTCTTTATAATTCTGACAAAATAAATATAAAAAAATATGACGAACCGTTGGAGAAAAATATAGAGGGAATGAATAGTAAGGCAGAATGTAATAGTTATATTCCTTTGTCTAATGAAGGTGTGAAAAACAATTTGATTTGTGAAGAAAATGGATTTAATAATATCGAATGGGATGATAAAAAAAAAGAATATTTAGTTAATGGGAAATATTCGATACTTTTAAATAATATAAAAAAATGTAATTTTTATAATGAAAAAAGTAATGATACATGGTTATTTTATGAATTAAAAAAGGAATACATGAGTAAAATATGGTATGAAAATAATTATGAACAAATAACATTCGAACATGCATTAATCAGAAAAGAAGTATTTGAAGGATATAAAAAATATCACACAATTTTATATAATATAAAAAATTTTGATGTAAGTAGATGTATAGAATGGTATAATACATGTAATGAAAATACAAAAAAAAAGTATCATAAATTGATATACTTTTTAGATTGTATGAATTATTTAATATCATCTAAAGAGAACAAAGAAAAAGCTTTAACATGTTTAAGAAATCTTATGATAAATTATAATGAAAATAAAGCACATATATCAAGATTAAGTTCTTTTATATGTATAGGATCTGATAATTTATTATTTAAAGACATGTTTTTAAATATCCATTCTCAAGCTTTTAATTATTTTAAACAAGCTTATAATGAGGAAGGAATAAATATTAAGATATATAAAAAGGGGAAACTTGAAAAATGTGTAAATAATAATAATAATCTATATCATAATTTTGATAAAATGGCTCATAAAAAAAAGAAAAAAACAATAAGAAGAAATAATGAAAGAAAAGATAATTCAAAACGAAATGGTAAAGGTAGCAAAATGAATAAATCAAATTTCAATGAGGAAGAGAAAAGGTGTTTACTTGCCACTCAAGGGGAACCAAATGTATTAGTAGTAGTTCCAATTTTAACAGATAACAAAAAAATTAAAAATTTTGAAAATATAAAAATTGTTACTGAAGGAAAAAAAGATAAAAAAACGAAAAAAAAAAAAAATGAAAACATTTTAAGAAGAAGTATAAATAAAAATAAGGAAATGGAAAGAAATAAAAATAGTTGCTTAAAAAAAAATAAATATACATATGTCTATCAAAAAATTGGAGAAGAAAGAGAACATAATAATAGATTAAGAAGGGGAGGTAAAAAGTCATACATATTTTGTCAAAAAGAATATCCATTATATATAAAAAAAAATAATAATACACAGCTAGTCCATAATTATATGTACAAAGAAAAAGAATATGAAGGAATAATGGGAAAAAAAAAATATATTGAAAAATTAAATAAGGAATATAATTCACGGCCTTTATGTGAGTCGTACATAGAAAGTAATATAGATAAATTGTTTGAAAATGAAAATAAATTATCATTTTTAGATGATTTATATAATTATAGATGTGAAAATAACCATAGTACTACAAATTTGATATTTAAAAAAAAAGATAGTCAAAATGAATATGAGAGAAATTTTGAAAAAAGACAAGATAATATAGATGTACGTGAGAAATTAGAAAAAGGATGGTATAGAAATGTTTGTTCTCATACAAAGGATATGCTATCTGAAGTTCATTCGGATCATAGGCAAAGAAGTTGTTTAGAAAAAATATACAGAAATAAACTTGATTGGGTTAGTACTCCTAATGATATGTTAAGAAATGATAAGGAAATTTATTTATACAAAAAAAATGAAATGGATTCTTTTGAATACTATAATAGAACCAATTTATATTTAACATCTAAAATATTAAATAAAACATCTCAATTTTATGATGATAATACTACAAAAATTTTACATCATACAGTTCAAAACATAAATAGTGGGTATCATGCAAAGTGCATAAATATAAGAGATGAATGGGATAAAAATTGTGACATAAATTTATTATATTGTAAAGATTCAGGAAATAGGAATAGCATAAATAGTATGCCTCATTATTTTTATGGTATGACACGTAATAATAATACATTTGAAATTCTGAACGAATCATGTTTTATTAAAAAACCAAATGAATTAAAGAGAAAAATATCAAGATGTAAATTTTTAACTAATTTTTCTAAAAAGGAAAAAATAGTAGATGGAATTGAATCCGAGTTTGAGGATGATGAGAAAAAAAAAAAAAAAATAAAAAATAATCATGATAATTTGTTATCCGAAAGAGAAGATGCAACTAGTGGTGAAGATGGAATCGATAATTATGATAGTATGATTGATTCCCAAGTGTGTGACTCTAAAATTTTAAAAAAAGAATCCAAAGATTGTGAAGAGGAGAAGGGCAATGAGAAGGAACGTCTCAGTTTGAAAAGTACTGCTTCTCCTAGCTCGAATCATTCAGTTATGTCATCATTTAGTGATGATGATACCGATTCTGATTCTGAATCTGCATCTAAAAATGCATATTTTTGTAGTTCGTCAAGTTCAGATGAAAATGAGGATACAGATATTAATAAATTAAAAGAAAAAAATGATATTATTAGAGAAGAATATTTAAAAAAAAATACGATGGTAGCATTATCAAATAAAAATAACACACAAGCATATAGTCGAGCAACATTAGCTGCAAATAATACAAGGCTAGCAAAAACATCGATAGATGTCAGTCGAATTTTATTAACACATGTATTAACAAATAGAGAGATATATAATTTGCATAATTCTTTATCACGAACAAATAGTAATTTAGAACTTAGACGGATATACCTAAGATGGAGTAAAAAAAAAAAGAAAAATGGAAATAAAAGAACAAATGCTTCTAAAAATAAAAATAAAAAAAAAAAAAAGGAAAAAAATGAAAGTTATTATGAAGAATCAAATTCAAATGAGAAAGATAAGAAGAAAAATCGAAAAAAAAACAAAAACACGAAAAATACGAAAAAAAATAAACCACATGATATTAAGCCAGGCCAGACAGGAGTAGAGGAAAAAAATGATAATGAAATGGTGAAGGAAGTTAACAAATCTGAGGAAGAAGAAAAAATAGAAAAAAATGAAAATATTTCAGAAACTAATAAAAACGATGATCAAATAAAGAATTATATTGCAGTATCTAAAAGGGATTTATTTTCTCCAACTATAAATGAAAAACTAGATACCAACCCAGAGAAGAATGAAGAAGATTCACAATGTGCAGTGGAAAATTCTACCAATAAAAATATAAATAGTATTGAGGAAAAAGAAACAAAATTACCTGATTATACAAAAACCGACGAAATAATAAAAAGAGAAAATGATGAAACTAATGAAAATGTGGATAAGACCCATAATACAAGTTGTGAAACTAAAGATGCAGATAAATCAACGGATTCTATTTCAAATCTTGAACAAGATTCTAAAGATCTAAAAAAGAGTGATAATAAATTTGATGCAAAAGAGAAAGATGAAAAAGACGAAATACCAGAAGAAGCCGCAACCTCAGAACCTATTGGAAAAGGTATTATCGAGACAAGTGGAAATAATGAAGAAGAAAAAGACAAAAAGATAGTGTCAAAAGAAGAAGAAAGCGAAAATAGAAATAAAAATACTGGGAACACTGATACGGAAAATGTGGAAAACCATGATCAAAATGAATCTAAAGAACCGAAAGAAAAAACATTAAAAAAGAAAAAAAGAGTTTTTTTTGGATCGTATAAAAAAAATATGAAAAAAAAAAATTATGCTTCAAATTTTTTACGTGATGAAAAAATTGGAAAAAAAAATAAAAGAAACAAAAATAAAGAAAATGATAAAAATCGCAATAAAAAAAATAAGGAGTCTTTCAAATTGGAAGGTAATACAAATGTTTTTTATAATTATATGAATAAAGAAAAATTATGAAATATTCTATAAAGTACATATGCATGTGTATGTTTGGTTTGGATGGATGTAAAAAATTTGTTTCAATTTATTTTTAAAAACTTTTTAGGTCGAAATAAATGCAGAAAAAAGCATACATACAGTAGCATGGATGAGAACGAGAGAAAAAAGGATAAAAATAAAGTTTCTGGAAAAAAAATAACACCCCATAAAGGACCCAATCCAGAAAATAAACAGCTCGAAAAAAACATTGTCAAGGAGACAGAGAAAAAGGTGTTTATCCCCTTAAAGAGGTATACAACGCATAGATATATATCTACACGAATATACACCGTTTCATGTGAATACTCTACTGAAATAAAAAACAAAAATTTATTGATGCACATTTTTAAACAATAATGTAAACTAGTTAGTATGCATCGTGTGGTTGATTTTTCTAGGATTTTTTTCTTAATTTATGTTGAACTGAATGTGATTATTATTTTGTTTTTTTTGGACTTTTTTATTAGCCCGCTTTCCATATTATTATGCGGAGGATTGATAAGTTCAAAAAAGTTGATAGAAGCTGAAACAATTTTAAAGGAAAACAACAAAAGATTAGAGGAATTAAAAAATAGTAATTCATTAAACCCTTCAAATGGGAAGAGCGTAGAGAAACCTGTTGAAAAGTTGGGGAAAGAAGATAACAAAAAAAATAAAAAACAGAATTGTTCTCTTATTTCTAATTCATTAGCAATTGAAGTTGATTTAAGTGGATGTTTTTTTTTCCATTCATCTTTTACATGTCCTATTAGTAGGGACAAATCTTCAAAGGACAACATGCCATACTTACTAACATGTGGTCATGCTATTTGCAAGTAAGACAGAAAAATAAAGATAAAAAAATAAATTATTAAAAGAATTTTATGTTTTCCTAATCCATTAAATGATACTCTGCATGTTAATGTATATATTAATTTTGTTTTATTTGGATCGAAATAAATTTGTTTATTTTTTCTTTTTTTTTTCAAGGAATTGCGTTGATAAAATTCATGCGCATAGATCAAAGCAGTTTAAGTGTCCTATGTGTCCACAGTATTTGAATTTGCTAGAGGTAGAAAAATTTAATATATTTTTTTTAAATACATAATAAATGTTTAAATTAGTAATATACAGATATAAAGATTATTTCTCATTTGTTCTTTTTCCTTTTTTTCAAATTATTTTTTTAGATCATCCCATTATACTTTAATTAAAACACCTCCGATTTAGTTATTGCAGATTGTGTTTCCACAAATGCACATTAAAACTTCAGCTTATTAAATATTTTGAAATTATAAGCTGGAAGTAATTCAAGTATCAGGAATATATATGTGTGTATTTTTCCGTATGAAAAATATATTCGTTAATATATTTTTTATGGTATATATACATGTACATGCATTTGTGTATGTCTACATGATAATTAGGATTGATCTCATTGTTTATTTTTCTTTATTTTATTACCTTATTTTATTTTTTTGTCTATTTTTTCTTGTTTAATAACAAAAACAAAAATACAAAAAAAATACATAATATATTCACTATTATAATTAATATGCAAATTTTAAGAACTAAAATTCCATATCCCTTTGTGAAAAGAGAGAAGATGCAAAGGGGGGACAAAAACAAATAAGAAAGCGATGAATAAAATGAAAAAAACGAAAAACACATAACAAAAAAGAGCATAAACTGGCATTCAGACAGTTATAAGCAGAAAACAAAACGAACAATATATACATAAATTTTTTAATTATTATGAGAAAGGTGAGTCAAACCTTCTCTAATATATATAAAGTACTAATTTTGCAAAATTAAACTGTCTAAAATTGTTATGCTTGAATTAAAGATTTGTTTTGGTTTGAAGGAGGCCCATTTTCTATATTGGCCCTTACATATGTACGTATTATTAATAGTTTCGATTTTTGCAATATGTTATGTTTATATATTTGCGTTGCATTCTCTTTTTATATCATCTGAATATTGTGTTATATTAGTAACAAATTTGTTGTGTATACTATTTTTAAAGTTATAATATAATACACTTGATTTATATCCATCTTTTTTTTTTTGATATAAGACATTATGATATTTTTTATTAACTAGATCAGAATCAGAAAGATTTCTTTGTTTTTCTTCTATTTCACTAAAATAGTCAGATGCACATGAATCATTATAATTTGTTGGTTTTTCATCTAAATGACAATTTGAATAGGCTCTAATGCAATTCGGTTTATTATTTATATTATCATTTTTTTGTGTATTTTTAAAACATTTATTATTAAAAAAAGATATTATATCACGAACCCGATGTTTAGTATCTAGGTTTTCATTATATTCGTAATAATTTGTATAGGATGAGGATTTGCTATCGATATCTGTAAATGTTTGGTCGGTATAAGAATTGTCTGTATCTTCAATAGTTTGTGTTGTGTCTAAATTTGGAAAATTATCATCTTTGTTGATTTTATTATTATACATTTCAGCATATCCTTTGACACTATTTTCAATTACGGTGTTATTGTTTATTTCTTCTTTTCCTAGTTCATTTAACTTATATTTTTTATTTAGCTTTTTAATTTTTTTGCATAATTTTTTTTTCATTTTATGGATTTTCCTTACACATGCATCATTGTACATATTGCTTATATATATTATGTTTTTTTGTCCTTTTTTTTTATAACCAAATTTTCTTATTTCAAATATTGCTAGCCTGAAAAAGAGAAAAATAAAAAGGAAATATTATTACACTCGCTTTTTTGTCAATATAATATGTAAAATTCATAAGAAATGTATAAAAGAAAAAATATGATTTTTTTTTAAAGTAGAATATATTGTAGAGATGGAGATTTATATTAGGAATATTTGCCTTTCAAAATATTTAGAATTTAACAAATTTGAAAGAATATTCCTTATGCCTCCGATTTAATTAGAATTAGGGATGCTGGAAATATATTGTAACGAAAGAGAAAAGTATGGTGAAAAAAAATATATGCATATATATAAAGGAATATGCATAATATTTTGATGCTTTAGAATAATTTCACCATATTATAATATTTCATAACACAAATTTATTTGTGAATATAGTTTGAAATTGGCATATGGTGTAGAATATTATTAAAAATAAATATTTTTTGGCTGTATATATTCATTACTCTTTTCTTAGATAAGATAGCGATAATAGTATTTCTGTCTTTTTTTGATGACGTGATTTACTGAGGGTGCAAAGAAATTTCTTTGTGGGTATAGCGATGTCCTATATAATAAAAATAAAAATAAAATTGTAGTTTTGCATGAACTGAGATAAGCAAAATTTGTTTTTTTCGCTTTCAATTTGGGAAAGCATTTAGGGAGCATTATAAATATTTTATTTTTGTAGTGCTAAACTTACATCAATGATATAGTAACAGTTGTGAGAAGAGTCTTCAGGATAAAAGGAAGACTTAAATTTATTATTTAAATTTTTTATTAAATATTCGGAATGAGATATATTTATTACTTCATCATCTTTACCGTGTATAAGTAAGAATGGAGCATCTGAATCATCATTATTGCTAAGGGGTGTTAGATTTTTAAAATTGTCATATATATTTTCAATTAGATATGAAGAATATGAGACATAATCTTCTACTAACTTTTCAATTGATATATATGGAGAATGTAATATAATTCCTCCTATATTATCGCCCATAAGTTTTACATTATGAGCTAATTTAGTAGCCACACCAGTACCTATAGATCTACCAAATAGTATTATATTCTCAGGGTTTAAATTTAATGATTTTAAAAAATGATAAGCAGCTAATGCTCTTCTATTAATATTATACTGATTGGGTGAACCTTCTAAATAGGATAAACCAAACCCAACATATTCTATAGCTAATATATTAATGTGTAAAAATTCATGTAAAGTATATAACTCTTCATAAATTTGCCCTAAATCACAGGAGTTACTATGAAAATACATAACCGTATGCTTAGTTTTTAACTTTTTGGAGTAATAAAAAAATAAAGCTGGGAATTTGCTTTTACTTAACTCGTTTATATTTTCATCTTTATTAAATATCTCGAATTGTTTATTTTCCAAATATTTACTTGGATTTATGTGCAAAAGCTCTGGGATATAAATTAAATTTTTCAAATCATCTTCGTACTACAATAGAAGGGAATAAAAAAAAATTATAAAAAAACGGTGCAACATATATGATCATAACTATGTGTATAATTTTTATCTGATAGGAAAATATGTTGGTTGTCTAATGGATATATATTATCATTTGAATGCAAAAAAGATGAACAAGTAAGTAATTGAATGCATTTTTATAATTTTTCTACATACACTTGGCGAAGTAGGACGAAATAAGGCTGTACTGGATAAAGCACCTCCCATGACCCTTTGTGTTTCCTTTTTTGTATTTTGATTTACGTAATATTTTTTGATTATAAAGCCACAAGTTTTATTGATATACCTCAATATTGCTGTTTTTTAGTTTTGTGTGTTTTTACAAAAAAATTGGAAAAAGGAAGTGATTAATAATATATTGAATTAGTTGTTATTTTTATATAAATAATACACACTAATGCACATACACTTATGTACATATGGAAATATGTAATATAAATATGTGTAAGTATTTTTGTCTTTTTCGTTTTCATTAAATTTCATTTGTTTTTTTCAACAACTTAGTAAATCATATATTCAATTGTGCATAAAATGTATTTTTTTAAATCGTAATTTAGTAAAGTGCGTATTATTTACAGACAAACAGAAATACATTTTTTAAGTAATATGTGAAGTGATAATATTGCATTGTATATGTATATATATATAATTATTTAATTCCTTTATTTTTTTTTCATATGTGTAAATGTGTATTAATCTATAACTTTCACCAGAAAATATAGCTTACTATTTGTTATTACAAAACCGAATTTATTATTCTTATATTTGCATATTTATTTATTTTTCATGATTTATTATTTCTTTTGATATATTGTCTATTTTTTTGTAACATTTTTTTAGCTCATTCGTTGTTACATTGTTCATATTTTTTTAAATACATCCTCGGAATCCCACACGTTTACTTAATATGTGTAGAGTACATTTTAGTTTTAGTTTTAGTTTTAAGGGTTAGTGAATGATCAAATAGTTTTAACATTAATTTAAAGTGTTGAAGGAAAAAGATAGAGAAAATAACTGAATTAAGTACATAAATAATTTTTTTTTACATATATTTGCCTGTGCATTTATGTGCATACTATATCACCATAATTAGTTTTCCATCATTGGTAATAATCTTTATCATTCTTATATAAAGAGATATTTATTATTGTATATATTATTAATAGTAGGAAAATACGATAATATAAGGAAGGAATGTAAAAGAAATGTTTAAAAAATAAACCATGATAGTATTTTATTATATATAGAATGTATGTAGGTATGTACAATGAATAGTGGCATTCTTACAGTTTTATAAAAAAATAGATTCTTATAATTAATTTGAAATACGTAAAAAATTGTCAAGAATAATGAATTGAAAAAATACTTTTCATAATAATAATGATGATCCTTTTTGCTCTCCGTATATGTACATATATTTATATATACATGCCATAGGGTTTTTCATGCAATTCAGTTAACTGAAAAAGGTTTATTCATGCGATACTATACTATAATACAATTTTTAAGTTTAAAAAGGGAAAAAAACAAAATCGGAAAAAAATAGCGTATGGCAATTTGTGGGCATGCTGTTAATCTAACGCGAATAGTATACACACACAAATATATTATTATATATCCGTGTATATATTTTCAATATATTTATAAATGAACGATTGGAAATTTTGATATCTTAAAAACAGTATAAAATTTTTTAGTTATATTATTTTTGAAAAAAAAAATAAAATGGCTTGCTAAAAAGTAGCTAAAGCTAATTTAAGGTCATAAAAAAATATACAATGGTTTGGATACTAGCCATTATTGTTTTAGTAAAATTGGTTATATGGCAAAATGGAATAATAAATTGTTTTAATTTAGTCGTAAAACGGCCTAATGGTCTTTTTATAAATTTTAATGTTCCTGAAAATTATCATATAAGAAGAAAAAAATACATTAGTAACATATTTAATTATAGTAATAAATTGGCTATAAAAAATAATAAAATAAGGGTTTTATCAAATAGCCAAAATGAAACAACTAAAAATGAGAAAGAAAATAAGAATATCAAGACCAAAGATAAGAAGGAACAGATTTTAAAAGATATACAAGGAGTATGGAAATTTTATTTTCCTATGAGTATAATGGATACAGAATATGGAGACGATAAAGAAAGGGACATTAATGATGATGAGAAAAATGAAAAAGAAAATTATGAAGAAACTATAGAAGATGACGATGAGGATGAAATAAATGAAAAGAAAAAAAAAGACGTATTACATCAAGATGAAAATTATGATTATTCAAATCTTAATATATTAAGGGGAGAACGAATGCATCCATTACCTTTATTTGTATATGACTATGAGGAAATAGTATCGGCCTCCAACTATACACATGCATATTGGTCTACCGAATATTTTGCAAATAACATATATGAATGTACAATAAAGTTAATTAATAATATGAATAGTAAATATATGGTTATATTACAAGGCTATTTATTTATATCTAAACACAATGTATTAAACAGTAACAATATTCGTTTAGTTCCTGGTCAAATATTTGGAAATTTATTTTTAGCAACCAATGATAATGCAGAGAATAATTCATTAATACCACCAAATATGAAACTATATGATAAAAATAATGTTGAAGTAAAAGATGTTATGTCTATTTTTGAAAAAAAGATTCCAGAATTTAGAAAAAATAAAAAGAAAATAGAATCATTTTTGGGTGTTAGGAAATGGAAATATATAGGAATTTCTACAGCTTATAGGACAGTAGGGGAAAAAACAAATGTTTTTAATATAAAACATTTATTAACTGGAAAAGATGAAAATGTTATATATAATATAATGGATTTTGATAGACTTAATTCAGAATATAATTCAAATAATTTTTCCAATTTAAACGGTATATTTAATTCCTATTTTGAAGAGCCTTCTCGTGCTGTTTTATCTCAAATCATTAAAAATGTAATACATAAATAATAAAAAAATAAATTTAAATACAAAAAAATATGCTTTATTTTGATCGCTCTTTTAAGTTTATTCTTTTGTTTTTTCCACATATATGTTACCCGTTGTATTTTCAACTGACAACATGCATATATTTTCTATGCATACATAAATTGTCTTTTTTTATGAATTATTATTTGTATATTTAAAAAAATTTGTATATGTGTTTTATAATGTCTAATAAGCAGCGCATAACATTTTTGTTATGTGTAATAATAGGAGTAGTATATACTACCTCACCTATTATTGCTGCTATGTGTTTATTTTAATGCATATATTAAAATATAAGCATATAGTCACAAAAAATAAATAAATTGATATATATATTTTTTTGCAGCTACAAGATAAATCTATAAATGGGCCATTTTAATAAGTATAAATTTAATAAAAGAATTTCAAAAAAAGATTCCAAACACATATATTGTAGCACACAAAAAAGGGATGGTCGTTACTCCACCATTATTTCGTGTTCCTCATCTTCACTTTGGTTATCAATCCAATCCTGTAAATAAGAACAATTCAAAATAGTATAAAATAGGATGGATATATTTTTTGAATGATAATAAATTGTGCATAATTTTTTGTATCGTATAAATGCATATGTGCAAATATACGTATTAAACTTTTTTAATTTTTTTAAGAATTTTTTAATGTTTACGTGAAACGACTGCAAATTATTATTTAACAAAACGGGCGGGAGTTTATCATCTGCTAATAAAAAAAATATAAAAAATATAAAAAGTGTATAAAATAAATAATAAAAGAAACCACACTATTTACCATGTATGCATATACAGTATTAATATCATAATTACCTGTGTTTTGAGGGTCGGATATGTTTCCATAAGCATTTTGTATATGAGGTTGTTTATTCTGAAAGAGAGATGAAAGAGGGGTAGTTATTTTAAAAATGGAATTAAAAAATGTTATATGTGCATACGTCGTATTATGGATATATATAATACTTGAGGTGGAAGGCATTGGGCTTTTAAATCTTGTTTTCCATCGTAGAAATACACTTCCAGCTTTTTATCATTTAATTCGACATCCTTAAAATACTGATAAAAATAAAAGTGTATATGCACATTTTAATATTGTACCATCGTAGTTATAGAAAAAAAAAAACTTATTTTATTTGTGTTTTTTTCCGCTTTTAAATCTGAATATAACATCAATTTTTACCTCTATTATCATCTCCGCTTCTTCAACACCTTTAAATTTGACACATACAATTCCGTGTGGGTGTTTCTTAAGTAGGGTCAAGTAAAAATATATTCAATTTGAATTGGTATTATGTACATGCATGTATATAATATATATGTACAAACATAAAACAGATAATGAATTATAAATGATATGATATATTTTTGAATATTTTTTTATTTATAGTACTGGTATGGGGTAAACTTTGTGTACAGGGACATATTTCTTGACTTCCTGTAGAATTTTTTATGTTTAAAAATAAAATGATATCAATTTTATTTATTAAAATGGGATGATATATGCACACTTTGTGGCTATTATTAATATTACTGTTTCAATTAAGTTTTTTATAAAATCATAGAATGGATCTCCTTCATCGTATTTCTGTTTTCAAACAAAAAAAAATAAAATATGTATAAAATTGTACATATTTCGTCACACATTTCATATATATATGCATGGTTGTGGGTGTATATTTTATTATTGTATTATTTTATTTTAAAAGGGTTATTTTTTACAAGCATATATAATACACATTCTATACAATTGCGAAACTTTTATGAATCGGCTATTCTTTAAATAGAGAGTTTAAAACGGAAGATTCTTTTTGCATTTATCCTTACCAATGCGTCTTCATAGGAAAATGCATTCCTAAAAATAACAATTTTTTTTTTTGATCCAGTATAAACTTCTCCCCAGTTTTGTAATCTGTATTGTTCATATTTCGCTGCTTGTATTTTTTTTTTTTTAATTAATATTTCTTCTTTTGATATTTTATGATGCTCTATTTTTTTATTAAATTGTGCTTTTTCCACATTTATCACACAGTTTTGTCTAAAATGAAATTTATCAAAATATTTGATTGCGATATCAACACTTTGGGTGTATACATAAGTAACTAGTGCATCACCTTTTACATTATTATTTTCATCATAATATATTTTTATTTTTGGTTTTGTAGTTTCAGAATCGATTTTTATAATTCCAGCTTTTTTAAAAACGTTATTTATTTCTTCTTGTGTTACATCTTTAGGAAGACCAGAAATATATACAGAGCTATTTTTTATTTTTCTTTCACATATTCCTTCTTCAATTTTTTTTTTTTTCCTTTCTAAATATTTTTTTTTTTTATTTCTCTTTTTTATTTTTTCCAAGTCTGCCTGGTTTGCTTCATTTTCGTTAGTTAGATTGGTAGCTGTATTATTATTATAACTTAAATTATTATCATATTCTACATTACTCTCATTAAGATTATCCGCACTATGTTGTATTTCTGTTTGGTGAGAACTATTTTCGTTAGATTTGTTAGCATGATTTTGTGCTTGATTCGAATTAGTATTGTTATTATTTAATTGGTTGTTTAAAAGGTGATTGTTTGCAGCGTCTTGTTCAGTATTGTAACTAGAGGTTGGGTTAACTGTATTGGTTGTATTTGATTGTGTTGTTTGAAAGTGCTTTACTAAAGTTTCATCATTATATACATATTTCCAATTACTCTCACCCTTTTTAAATATTGTTGTCATCATATTAATTCTCTTTGTATTCCATAAATTTATTATTTGATCTAAATTATAAGGTCCATAAGAATTATTACAAACATAAATTACCCACTCATCTTGCTCTTCTTTTTTTTGTTCTGTATTTAATTCGTTAACAGGCGCTGAATTAGTAGTTCCGTTTTTTTCTTCTTCTGTGGACTTAAAATTCATAGACTCTTCTTCATCCATATTTTTTTATTTATATTTTTAGCAAATACATTTTTAATTTAAAATTTGATATTTCCGACATTTATATTATATATACATATATGCATCTCTTGATAGTTTGGGTAATTTTTATTTCGCCTTTATATGGCTATTTTTATTTAAAAAAAAATTCCCTATATGAAACGACTTAAATTAGTATTGTATTTTAAATAGAAAATAATACATTTCATTTTTTTTTTTTTAAATATGAAAAATATTTCGACATAAAGTAGTTTAATTAATTTATAGTACAGTTTAGCTCAATATGTTATAATTTATTGTAGCATGTTTAGTTTGGTTTGACATAGTTAAATTTAGTTTAAATTTCCTAAATCAGCATAATTTATCCTGATAATAATTAATATTATATTATTTTTTTTTAAATAATTGGAATAAAAAAAAAGTGAAAACTCAAACCAGAGAGAAGAGAGTTTTTTTAAGTCACGCTTTTGGATTTTTAGAAGATATATATAAATATATAATTTTTAAAAACGTAATATTAATTATAACTTTATGAATATAGATTGAAGAACATCAAGTCATCATATAGAAGAACTGGAATAAAGATAATTATATAAAAAGTAATAGAAAAAAAATAAAAAAAAAATATACATATATATATTTATATGAATACAAAAACAGTTTGGGGTTAGCAGTAAATGTGTGCTGGTATTGAAGTCGTATAAATTTGTTGAAACATTCTATATGTGATACATACATATATAAGTGAATATCGAGGTGTGTTCCATACCCTGTTTAATATTTGCTTAAAGATTGATAGTATAAAGTAGCTGAAAATTCTATATTTAAAAAGTAGAGGGAGAAATACCTTAACCGCTAATAAAATAAACCACACACATATGCATTGTAAAGAGACAAGAACATATAAAACATGTTAAACTATTTTATTGATTGAAATTTTAAATATATTATTATCATATTATGTTATATACATATATATTAATAGTCAGTATTTTAAAAATATATTTTGAACTTTAAATAATTTTTTTATTACAGTGGTATATGCAATAACATGGAATGATTTTATCCAAGCAACAAGGAAAATTATTTCGGATTCTCCAGATAAAGTATTATATTTATATATATGTGAAAAAAATATACATGAAAAATTAAATCTACGAATATACACATATTTATACTTTTGCTTTTTTCAAATTTTAGACAAGATATGTTATAAAATTACATAAACCAACTGACGAAATTATATTAAAGGTCACGGATAATAATAATGTAAGAATAATTTCAAACCATAAAAAAAATGATTATATATTTTATCAATAGATATTATACATAATCATTCTGTATAATTATGTGTGCATATTGATTTCCCTCCTTTTTAAGTTCTCATATACATATATTTTTTTTTGTGGTATTCCCAAATTTATATAGAGCATAATGTATAGGTTAAGTAAAACTGGTAACATGAAAAAAATCGAAGAATTTAATTCCCTTTTCTTAACATGGGGAACCAGTGAAAATCCAAACGAGCCATTCCCCTTGAAAATAAGTAATATGAGACAATAAAATACATATCGATGGTTTACACATTATATGATAAATATATGAAAATACATATAAAAATGTGAAAAAAAGAATAATATTTCCATTTCTTATTTATTTATTTTTGAAAATGCAGATAAGGGAGCTACTGAACAAAAAATGAAAAAGGTTAAGTAGAAAAAGAGAAAGCAAAGATGTATTTCGTACCTTTACTACTGAATTTATAAATTTTATTGCATAGTCAGAAAAAAATGAAAGTTATTTTAAGAATATATATATTTTTCTTTTTTTCATTTTTTATATAAATTGAGTTTATAACTTTATTTATTTGTTTCTCCCCTTTTTTTCATTTATCAATACTTTTTTTTGTGTGTAATGGAAAATTTGAATATTATTAAAGTAAATGAAAAATATCCTTTTTTGCAAATGCAAAATTATATATACAATTTTTTTTTATTTCCCACATATATTATTTTTTTTTACATTTTAAATTAAAGCTTACATCATACACTTTTCACTTAAAATTAGCATACTGAAAAATAGCCTTATATGTGTATTAAGAGCAATAAAATTAGGATAATTATTAAATAAAAAAAATGAAATGCTTTAATTTAATGCAATTTAAGAAAAAGAAATATACAAACATAAATAGAAATTATTAATAAATAGCCTGAAAATAAGGCAAACAAGAGTGTGAACAAGTTGATTGCATTTAAAATACATATGAGGAAAAAATAAAAAACATATGCTTATAATATAACTAATTAAATGCTAAAATATTTTTACAAAAGGAATAATATTTGACTTTTTATTTTTATTCACATTTTCATTAAGTTTCATATTATTTTGTTAAATATATGTTAAAGAATAATCAATATATTGTTTCATTCGTTTTACATTTCACACATGTTAATCATGTGTAAATATTTGAAATACATTTATTTTTATAATAAATATATATAGAGAAAATTTGTATTTTTAAAATAATTACAGTCTATCTTATCAAGAATACTGATTTTTTATGTCAATTTTTGTTAAATATGTATTTTTTTTTCACACATTAGTTAATATATATATTCATAGCATACGTTAACTTTTTTGGTTATATTATGCCTCTATAAAATATAACGTATTTTTTTGGCTATTTTAAAATTGTAACCAAAAGAAAAGTTTAAAAGGATAATAATATTATTAAAAAAATGGGTGATACAGAAGCATGACCAAAATACACTTCCCACAAAAAACGAAGAAATAATAAAATATATAAATAGAGCATGCTAAAATATATATATATATATTAGTCATGTGATATTTTGTTTTATATTATTAAAAGAAAATAAAAGTTAAATTCTTTTAAATGTGTTGGAAATATACCAGCAGACAATAAAAAAAAATATATAATATAAAATAGTTTGACAACTGTTAAATAAAAAGCGCTCACACATGTGTGCTAAGCATACAGAATAATTCGAATTGTTCGTGGTTAGATAAAGAATTAAAATGTCTGACGACAAAAATGAAAGTGGGGCGTATATTAATAATCCAGAATTTCCTTATAAAAATTTGAACATTGATAAAATCGAAAAAATTCGAAGAACAGGAAGTTTAAATACTCAAAGTTCTAGTGAAAAAAAACAAAATAATGATGATATAAATAATAATGGGAATGTTTCTAGGCAATCCGGTTTACGTAACTTAGGAAGTACATTAAGTAAAAAATTAAGTATGTCCAAAAATTTTATTGAAAGAAATATAGAAAAAATAGCTATTTTGAGTAGAAAAAATGATAAGAATGCACAAAAAAATAAAACAAATAACAGAAATAATACTGCAAATTTCGAAACTCATAAAGATGGGAAAAAAGACATGAAAGATATAAAAAACAATAGTTTGAATAGCGGGATGTTAAAGAATAGAAATGCGAGCAATTCTACTGGAGCAAGCAAAGCTAGTACTGCACAAATAGGTGACAGTATAACTGCTAGTAATAATAGAAATAATAATAATCAAAATAATTCATCTCATCGAAATGCTATTTTAAGTGATATGAATAAAACCGTAGAAAATGACATAGTAAAAAATAATAATTTCCATAACACAATTTATAACACCAATTTAATGGAAGTGAAGAATTATGAAATTTCCAAAAAATCTCAGAAAACAAGTGACAAATGTTCAAAAGAATATTCTTACTATGATTTTGAAAGACCTAAAAATATAGGAAAAATTTTTAACCCTAATTATGAAGATAATGATAATAATATTTTTCATAAAAAACAAAAAGTAATTTTAAATGAAGACACAACAAATACAAATTGTAAAAATAAAATAATGAATAATATGATGGGAAAAGGAGGTGATGGCGATCAAAGGAAAACTACTTTATCACTTTTAAAACAAAGTGGGAGTAATGATATACCAAAGTCCAGCACCAGTGGCCGAACAAGTTCTCAAAATGATTTTCGAGAAAATAATGGCGCAGGAAAAGGTAATCATATCAGTATACGTGTTAGTAATAATACTGATATGAATGGAGAAGCTATCGTAGATTACAAAAGTAAGGGAGGTTCTCTATATCAAAATATGGAGCAAGAAGAAATAATAATTAAAGTGAAAGAAAACCCAAAATTAATTGGATCAAATGAGTCATTTCAGATGAAAAATATAATACGTACAACAAGTGAGCAAGATAAACTGAAAATGTATTCTGGATTAGCAAAAAAGGAAAGGAATACATATAATGAAAAATATAGTATATATAATATGGACACTAGAAGTAGTAATCGAAATACCGATTATGGTTCATATAATATATCTATTTATGAAAATAAAGGCAGAAATATTACGAAAAATGATAATATATATGGAAAAGATAGTCGTACTGATTCGATTTATTCCAATATAGGAAAAGTAAAAAGAGAAAGAAGTGATGATCATGAGGACGAAGAAAGAAGAAATGATTATGAGATGAATCAAAGAAATCATAACAATCAAAAAGATAACACCACTGATAATGAAAAAATAAACTTAAATATTCCAATATCTCATAATGATAGCAATACATATAGTAGTACAATAATTCGAAAAAAAAAAATATCAAGCGTCGAAAATCCAATAAATTTAGATGACTCATCTGTCGATACTCTAGCTAATTATAACTCAAATAATAATAAAGAATATGAATTAGAAAATCGAAATAAAAAAAAAGACGGACCCCAAAATATTAGAAGTATTAGTAATATGAAGTCTGAATTTTATAGTGAGAAAAGTAAAAATATTGAAAATTTTCGAGAGAATAAAATTAAAAAAGAAAATCCATATTTTTATAATACAGATAACCAAAAAGGCAATTTTCAAGGAATGGTGAAAAATAGTGATAATGGTGATATTATAGTTACTTCAGATAATGAAATGGAACTAAATTCGCATTTTAAAAGAGCTGGTGATAGGACACATGGTAATCAGATAGACAGAAAAAAATATTCAGAAAATATAAATGGAAAAATAAGTTATAATAATATTGAAAGTAATTCTACAGCTCCTAAATATGGAGACAAAAGTAGTGAGCATGCTTCATATGAACATGAAAAAATATGCGAAGACCAAACAAAAGAAAGATATAAAAATATTGAAGATATTAATATAAATAACGTTTCAAAATTATCAATTTTTTCTAATATATCATCAAATAAAAAACCCCAAATAAATGATAGTAATTTATCTAGTGATAAAGGGGAAGTATTTTATGAGGGTCTATCAAAATATAGTGGAACACCAAATGACCATAACAATAAGACAAAACACATAAAGAAGGAAATAAAAGAGTACCAAGAAAATAATAATAATGATTATGATGATTATTTAAATTCTAATTACTATGCCGTTTCAAGTTCACGAAAAGCTGATCCCGGTTTTTCGGATGCTTGTGCCACGCCATCATGTGAGAACAATTTTGAAGGGGAGCTTCAAAATGATAAAATGGACAAAGATTATGAAAATAAGGGAAAGAAAAACAAAATTACCGAAAAAATAAACGAAGCTAATGATGAAAATGATCGAGAAAATCTTGATAAGGATCTTGCTTCGAATAATCCAGAAAAGAATAATTATTATAAATTAGAAATTAACGAGAATGAATTAAACAATAAAAATGAAAGTAATAGTAATTTTTTGCATAGTTCCAATGATTCTTATAACTCGAATATGGCAAATATATACAGCAGAATATCAAATGATGCAAACACTAAAAAAAACAACAAACTTGTAAACAAAAATTTGATAATGAAGGAATTATTTGGATCTAATTATGAATCAAGTTTGAAAAATAATCTTAACGAGTCTAGCAACATTTTGAATGAAAGTAGTTGTGCAGGATGGAGTGAGGAAGGAAAAACATTAGAAGGAGAAAATCATGATAGTGCAGGAAAAAAAGGTGTAGAAGACGAAGATACACAAAAATATGCATTGGAAGGGGAAAATGAAATAAAGGAAGGAGTAGAAGATAAAAGAGATGAAAATGAGGAAGAAGAAAATAAGATGACTAGAAAAGAAGGACATCAAATGCATGAATATATAGAAGAATTAAATGGCGAAAACGATAATAAATATGGGGAATCGTTAAACAGTGATAAATCTATTATAAATGAATCTGAGGAAATGCAAAATAATTTTCATTTAAAAAAAAATGGAAGCAATATTAAGGATATGTTTGATATGGAATTAGAAAATGATGAAGATTCATTACTTAAAAGATACGAAGAAAATGCTTCACCTCGTATTTTATCTAAACCCAATTTTAATAATAGAACTAGTGAAAGTAGCTATTATAAAAGTGATATAATGAATCAAAGCAAAAAAATGTCTTTAAATTCGAGAAGTGGTATTTCTTTTATGGGAAAAGAAAGGATAGATGAAATTAGCTATTGTGAAAATGGGCAAAGGGAAAATTTTCAAGACAGCTCAAATAAATATAATATGAATAAAGAATATATATCGAACAAAGGATCTCATGATATTAACAAAAGTACAATCGAAATGAAAAAGTATAGAAATATGTCAAACAATTGTAATGATGAGAATGGAGAATATACAGATGGCTTTGGTATGGATGGACATGCAGAAACAGAAAAAGAGAATATTTCAAAAAGGGGTCAAAATAATATAATTGATCGACGAAATATATTGAGCAACCAAATCGTTAGAAGATCCGAAGGACAAGGTCATAATGAAGAAATATTAAAACAGGATGAAAAAAATTCACAAAATTATACATATAGTGACTATATAAAAAGAGGAGGGAATCATTATTATAAACTTTTTGAGAGAAATAAAGTTAACAATTATGAAGAAAAAACAGGAAATGAAAGAGTAAACGACAGAACTGATTTTAATGAAAATGAAAACAATAAAACGAATAATTTACTTGGAAAAAGTAAGTTGTCTAAATATATAGATAATAAGTTTTTGATATATAAAAACAATCTGTTTAATAACACAAATGGATCTAATTTGGAAAGAGATATGATGCACAGAAATGAAGATAAAAATGACAACACTAATGAGGACTATGTAAATGACGAAAAAAAGCATTTAATAGATTATACTAGTAACAATTCTAGTTATATTATGGAAAAAAAAAATTCTACAGATAGCACTGGAACACTTTTAAATAGAGATAACCTAGAGAAACAAAATAAGATGATGCAAAATGTTGATATGAAAAGCAGTATAAGCGATGATTATTATTTGGATTATATTAAACGTCAAGGATATAATGAAAAAAATCGAATCGAATATGATAGTGGAGCAAGAAGCTGTGATGAAAAGTATATGGAGCATAATAATAGTGTAGATGAAAAAGATAAGATGCATATGAGGAACAAAAAAAAGCGAAAAAGTAATCATGAAGAAAGAATTTTAACATATAATACTAAGAATAGAATAGAATACGATAATCATAGTAACAGTAGGGATTTTTTTGATGGTATGAAGAGAGGTGAAAAAAAAAAAAAAAAATCAATGCCAAATAATGCAGAAAATATGAGCAATATCAATGATGATAATAGTATGAACATGATGGAAAATTTGAACAGTCTTGAAAATATGAGCAACCCAAACAATATAAACAGTATAGAGAATATGAGTAATCCGAATAATTTAAATAGTCTAGAAAATATGAGTAATCCAAACAATTTAAACAGTATGAACAATTTAAGCAGCATGAATAATTTAAATAGCAGCTTATCCTACCGACGTAGCGAATGCTCAAAGGTGGAACTTTACTCAAGCATTAACGAAACGCGAACCAGCAGTCAAACAATAGTTTCTAAAAGGAGCAAATATGCCTTAAAGCAATCAAATGCATCTTCTATATTAGACGAAATTCCAACATTATTTAATTTTGTTAATTGTTGTTCTATTATATTAGGATCTGAAATTATATATGTTACCGATGAAACATATGGAAAATGTGAAAATATTTTAAAAGATAAACCATTTCATTCAAATGTGGAAAGAGGGTATTATGAATATTGTTCTAATGATTTATACAATGTTTTGGATGATAAATTAAAAAGCAGCGTGGGAAAAGGAAATGATAATGGGAACCCTAAGACTGGAAAAAGAGAAAACAAAAAAAATAACAATTCGTATTATAATGCATCTCAAAAATGTGATGATTATAGCTTTGATGAAAAAAGCGATCTTAGTATTAGGAAAAATGAAGAAAGCAATGAATTTAGTCAATTTGAAGAAGTTCCAAAATATCGAGAATGTCCAGGATGGTTAACCAAAAGAAGGATAAAGAAATATTTCGATTTTTGCATTGTGAAATTGTGCAAGCCTACTTTAATTAAAGGTATAGACATTGATACAAATAATTTCTTAGGAAATTATGCTCCATATGTTTCTATAGAAGGGGCATATATTGAGGATGATGATTTGATGAGCTCTGCAGCATTTTCGAAGTATGTGGAAAAAGTAAAAATAGAAAATAAAATAAAAAGAGATAAAAGAAGAGCTAGTGGAATACGACGAAATACTTCCAACGATGCTAAAAACGGTAGTTGTGATGATGATACTTTTTCATATTATAAAGAGAAAGAAAATAATGGAATAAATAATATGTCAATGGATAGAAATAATCCATTCAGTGATGCAGAAGGAAAACGAGAACGTCGCCATGATGTGAAGCATAAGAAAAGAAGTTTAAGTGCTGAAAGAGATAGCCGTTGGTCAGATAAAGGATCAGAGAATAATTTATATAGATCAAAAGAAGAAATAGAAATAATGATAAATGGGAAAAGATATTTTCAAAGAAATAAATATTTTTATGAACCCATATTAATTGATCCTACTGATAAGTCAAGTGAAGAATATGAAAATTATGTAGAAATAATAAAATATAATGAAAGTTTAAAACAATTAAAAGATGGTAATATGAAGCCTACATCTTTTGTAGCCAATGGAAACGAGTATAGATGTATAGAAAATAAATTGTACACATTAATAGATGTAACTCGGGAAATAGCTAGTAAGTACCCAGATATACATAACAAAGCATTGATGAAAAAAGTGTCGAATGATGCCAAAAATACAAACGAATTAAATGGAGAGTATTCTAGTGAATCAGTTCATAAATGTGGTGATCAGCCAAGTAATGATTTTTATAAAGGAAAATTTGAAGATAGTGATGATGATGAACTTTACAATGATATATTAGATGGATATAGCTGTAATACACTTTATTTAGACAATGATTATTCAGTAGAAAAAAGGATATATAATACATTACATAAAAAATATCAATGGATATCAATTTTAGAAGATGAAAGAATGAACCCAGGATTTAAAAATTATAATCATAATTGTTTTAATATAAATACATGCAATAAAATATTTACACATTTAATAGTATGCCTATTACCTGATGGTGGAATAAATAAATTAAGAGTATATGGAGAAATAAAAATAAGTAAAAATGTAAAACAAAAAAATTATAAAAAAATAATAAATGTTTCTAATATACTTGATGGGTCTAGTGTTGTATATACTACTGATGAATTTTATGGAAAATCGGATAATATATTAATAGATCAAAATTCAAAATATGTAATGGGATGGCAAACAAGAAGACTAATAAACAGGCCTTTAAGATATGTTGATAATTTACAACTAAATAATATATCATCAATTTTTTATAATAATAATTATTGTATAATAAAATTAAGTTATATTGCTAACGTTAAATATATAGAAATTAATACAATTTTTTATGAGTATAATTTTCCTTTATGTGTTTCTATAGATCATTGTTATATTAGTGATATTCATGCTGAAGAAAAATCAAAACAGATGAAATATTTTAGTGATAATATACACAATATTGAATGGAAAGAATTGCTACCTTTATCATATATTAAAGGAAATCATATAAATTATTTTACGATAAACCCAGCAGCTTTTAATGATGAATCTTCCAATTCATTACTTTCTTCTCATTTGCGACTTAATATATACCCAGATGGAGGCATAAACACAATTAAGGTATTTGGAACAGTTATGGAAGTTTAGTGTAGCATAAGAAGAACAACAAATGGAATGGTGCATATACTTATTTATGTATATCGGTTTTTATCGTAATACATTTTTATTTCATATGGACAAGTATGCACTTATATAATATGCCAGATTTTTCTTTTCTATGTTCATATATGAATATGACTGAATGAGCTCATAATGCGTTTTGTTTGAGGGCACACACTTGTAATTTGATAAACGGGTCTAACAAATCCCCTTTCGTTTTCGTTTCATTTTTTTTGAATTTTTTTCATGAATGAGAAATGGATTTGCTTCCAATTTGCGCTACGCCATGATGGACTATACATATGTATATGTGTCCCCATATGTATGGCTTTTTTTTTTAAATTTTGATGCGCAATTTTTTTCTATTTTTCATTCTACACAATATAATTGTGTTGTATTTTGTTGTACATACTTTTTTCTTTCGTTTTATTTTTTTTTATTCTCATTTTCTTGGTGCTTATCGCATATTGTGATAAAACATATTTTTAAAAATTTAGTAGCAAACACATTTGTTAATTTAAAATAGAAACAAGTAAGTTGTGCAATATTGGAAGTATGCATTAGTATTTCCATAAATAAGTGGAGGTAAATAAAAACAAATAGGCAGCATTTTTCGAAAATACAGAAAAAGCTAAACAGCATAAAGGTTTATCTTTTTGAACATAGGCGCCCTTAAAGTTCATTTAGCTTAAAATTTGTTTGTTTAATTCTATTATTATCCTTTGTAAACAAGAATAATTTATTATTGCTGAAGAAAGGGGAAAATACTATGAAAAATAAATTTATGTATCTTAAGTTCAATCACAGTAAATACCTGTGCACCTGCTTGTATTTTTTTCTATAATTTTATGTTTTAAATGGAAAAGGATGATAGTAAAAAAAATGATATTAATAAAAAGTACCTGAAATGATAGAATGTTTCGTTCCTTTTTTATTCTTATACATGCATATATTAATATATTCATGATATGCTTTATAGCTAACAAAGAAGTGAAAAAAAAATTTCATATAATATTTTTTAACATATTTATTTTGAATATTCATATGCGTTGGTTTTAGCGCATTATTATATGAAATAAGTAATGAATCCATATGAATGCTCGATTCAAAAAAAATATATAAAGAGGGAATAAAATCGGGCAGACTTTATCATCCCTTAAGAATTTGATTTTGTTTTGTATTATTACATGAGTTTACTTTGGATAAAATCGTGAAGAAAATGAAAAAAATAATACTTTTAATTTTCTCCATTTTATTAAATGTTTATTCATGTTTTAAAAATTTAGCACATAATAAGCCATTAAAATTTGTATCCAAAAGATGGAACTTCAATAGCCGATTTTCGTACAAATTGGGGGAATCAAAAAGTATAGACTTGGCAAATGATATTAAAGAAAATGATTTAATTCCAAATGTAAAAGTTATGGTAAAGAAAAAACTCTAACTGAGATTAAACCTATTTGTTTTATACATTAATTTTATCGAATTATCGAATTTGTTCTGAATAATTTCATTTTGTAAAAAATGTATAGAAATATCAACAAAATTTTAATAATATTGTAGAAATTACATACATCTAATATTTTTTTTAATAGGTTGATGTTGGGAACATTGGAAATGTTAATAGTTATGGGGAAGAGGAAAGGAAGAGCCCTGATGATAAATCCCCCTTCAGATCGATTGACACCCATGAACTGTTTAAAAGTAAAAGAATTTTACTGATAAGCTTACCAGGCGCTTTTACGCCCCTATGCACATCAAAAATGATTCCAGAGTATGAGAAAGAATATGATAATTTTATTATAGAAAACAAATTTGATGATATATATTGTATAACTAATAATGATATATATGTATTAAAAAGTTGGTTTAAAGATATGGGTATAAAGAAGATAAAATATATAAGTGATGGTAATAGCTCATTTACTGAAAGCATGAATATGCTTGTAGACAAATCGAATTATTTTATGGGAATGAGACCATGGAGATATGTTGCCATAGTTGAAAATAATATATTAATTAAAATTTTTCAAGAAAACGAGAAGCAGCATAATATCCAAACAGATCCATATGATATATCATCTGCTAATCATGTTAAAGAATTTTTAAAGCATAATAAAATTTGATTTTATTAAATATGTAAACAAATTAACCAATATTATAAAAAACATATTTTTCAATATCCCTTTTTTGTAAATTTTTTTTTTTTTGAGAAAATATTTTTCTCTTGTAATGCGCACAAAAGGTGTGCTCACATTTGTCTTTACCTTCATTTGAATATTTACAAATACTTTTTACGTAATTTTTATATAGTTATATATATTTTTATTAAACTCATTAAACTTTGCTTTATTTTGTTCATCTTATTAAATTCTGTACAGTATGTACAATGCGTATTTATTTTTTATTTTATTCCCAAATCACGGTCAGTGATTTTTTAATTGGATTGATCTTATTTATTTCATTTCAATTTCTTTATATTTTTAAAGGTTGGTATATGCAGGTTATAAATATAAGTTTAGTTAAATGCGTGGTGTGCTTGCCACAAGGCGAATGGCACATTTCAAGAATTTTATAAATTCTTTTGGAAATTAAAAAATATATAACAAATGTAGGAACATAAAATAATAAACGTATAAATAAACAAATAAAATTGATAAGACTATAAAAAATGTATAAGTAAACATGTGTTGAATCGTTGAGCGCGTTGCTCAAACGAAGCGTCGTTTGACACATTTATGCATCCATGTGATGCTCAGGATGAAGTAAGTTTTAAATTTTCTAAACCCAAACAGTTGTTATGAACAATTCTATTGAATATGTCCTCATCATCATTAACATTTTTCAATGTTTCAATATTCTTGTTTTGGACGTGTAATTCATCTTCTATTTTTTTTATTTCTTTTGATTTAACTTTATCTATAATAATAATATTATAATTATCATTTTCTTCGAGATATAAATTTATATCACTATCAAACGAGTGTTTTCTTAAATCGTAAGCATTAACATAATCTCCTGGAAATAAATGTCTTGCATTACATGATTTTGTTAATATAGTAGATCCATTAGATTCGTCATATAACTCAACATATGCATATGAAAGTTTTTCTAATTTTACTTTTCTTGTAGACGATTTACAGCTTTTTGTACCAGCTAAACTGCTCTGACAAATGCTCATATTGTATGACTGATCTTCCGAAGATTCATATTCGATTACTTTATGCAATTCGCTATAATTTGATTCCGAATCTTCAATACTTTTTGTTTTTCGTTTATTTTTGTTTATCTTTTCATTAAAACCATCATTGGCATTGGTAGATTCTCCCATATCGCTAATATCACTATTGTCTCGATTGTGGCGTTTCTTTTTGCGTTTTTTGATATTGTTTTCTTTTTTAGTATTTGTTTTTTTAGAACTTTCTTCCGAGCTAATATGTTCGACGTTTAACACTAAAAAGGATTTTGCATCATTCTTATTGAGTAGTGATAAGAATGGGTATTTATTATATCTTTCTTGTGATATATATACATTATTTGCTGCGCCAAATGGATCAACTAATATGATATAAATAGATACATGCATACATAGATAGAATGTACTTTTAATTCCATATTTGATAGCAAAATTTTTGGGAAAAAATATAAGATCGTGTTTACAAATAGGACATATATCAATAGAAAACGAATATAGATAATTATAAGTATTATTATTTGCATCATGATTTATTAAATGTTTTGAATTTTTACATTTTGCCATAGTTTTACTTAAAATAAAATCACAAAATTTTAAGGCATCTGTTCTTGATAAGAAATGGAAATCTAGACCATCTGGATTCGAAACAATATTAATTATATTTTCATTCATTTGAGATTTTAATAGTAAGCTTTCTAAAAATAATAATGTTTTTTTATGATCTACTTTTTGTCTGACTGATACGCATGTATTATATGTATAGGGTGTATATTTTTTTTTGCAATCATCGCATTGTGTATATTTAATAACATAATGCAATATAAATTCCATTTCACTAACAAAATTATTTATTAGTTCTTCCTGAACAGTTATGTGTATTTTAATTCTTTTACTGTGAGGTTCTGTATATAAAAATTTCGAATCTAAAATTTTTAATTTTTTTAATTTTGGTACTTTTTTCAAGCATAAGGCTAATAATTCTTTACTTTCTAATTCGCAAAATACCCATTTATTATGCAAATACCTTTTACATTCTCTGCAATAGTAAATTAGATAACTATCTCTGTTTATGTTCGTACTATTGCTTTCAATACTTTGCAATAAGCAATTATTACACATTTTCGAATTATTTGATATTATATTATCTCCACAAAGGATACACTGGATTATTCGACGACTCGTTGGTTCTATTTCGTTTGAAAAATCTTTATCTTGATAATTCGTCGATGGATTAATTATATTTTGATCTTCATTTTTGATTTGATGCAATTGGTTAGAAGTGTCAACATCGTTTGTGTTATTTTGTTTGTTTTTCTGAAGTGTGTTCAGCATATCTACAAATGATGATGACATGTAGTTTTTTAGACTTTCATTATATGATTGTTCAAAATTAATTCGTTCATTATTGTTTGGTTCCTCATCTGCGGATTTACTTTGCTCACCCCACTGCCCATCAGCATCAGTTCCTTCATTAGTACTACTATCGCTATCTTTATAATTACTTCCATTTTTTAAACTATTTATTTGTCCGTTGACACGTAATATACTTTTTATTTGCTTCACATTAAGATCGTTTGAAATTTTTATTTTTTGATCATTTTCTTCATATTCTCTTTTATCATATATTTCGTAAGGAGAATCCTTTTTGCAATCTTTATAATCATGCATTATATCAGATTTTGGTTTATCATATGTTAAAGAAATTTTTTCTTTATCATTACTGTTATTAGATATAGAGGCATATTTAAATGAGTTGGTATTATCTTTGAATTCGATTTTTTTTTCAGGACTGTTTGCAAAATCATTAGTATTATTTTTTTGGAGCATCTTCAATAGGGAATTATTGTTGGAAGAATCCTCTTCCTTTGCATTTCCGTCGAGAATAAAACTCACCATTTTAACAGTTTTTTTTTTTATTGATGTTTCTTTCGTTTCTTCTACTTTTTCTACGTCTTCTACTTTTTTTGCTTCCTTATCATATTTGTCCGTATTGTTCGTTTCGGCACTATTGTCATTTTTGAACAAATCGTCTTTTTTTATTTGAATCATCTTTGCAAATGTAGAGGTGTTGAAAGGGACATAGGAAATGTATATATATGAATACTTACATATGTATATATATACAGAGTGGCAATTCTGCCAACAAATAATGCCTTGTATTTTACAGATTATCTCAACAGTTATGAGAAAATATACATTTTTTTTATAAGGCGTTGTTTTTTTTGTAAAGTAAAAATTGATAGTTGTTTTTTTCCCTTAAATGTATTTTATGCCTTTTATGTTTTTTTTTTGATATGGCAGTTTTTATAATTTTTAACAAATTTGTTTGGCTCTTTAAATTTGATGAATTTCTTGCTTAATTCGTACTATTTTCATTAACAACTTTAAATCAAAAAAAATACATATATAAAATATAAAAATTTGTTTATTTTTTTAAGGTATAAATATTTTCAATGTTATATAATATATATTTTTAGTATGCTAAAATGGTTGAAAAATATTTATAAATTTTATTTAAAATTCAGTTATTTTTACCATTTTTTATTCATACAATCATTTGTATATATTTATATAATTTTAAAAAAATTCCCCATAAAAAATATATATAATTTTTGGCGTTTTTTTCCAATTGTAATTTTGATCTTATTATATATATAAAATATGTATACATATGCATACCATAATATATATAATATTAATGAGAACATTACGAGTATTTTTGAAGCCTACATAATAATTCCTGCAAAAATATGAAAGTCTCCATAAATAAAATTCATTTTTTATAACAATTAATTTGGATTTTATTTTTTTTTATACTTTATAATTATTTCTACATTTTGAAGTCTCATAACCGTTTTATTTTTTTTTATGAGAATTTCCCAAATTTGGTAGATCAATTTACTCAGAAAAAAAAATTATTGGGATTTTAGCAGGCTTATAGATTTGTGATGTTATTATTTTAATTCATATTATTGTTGTTTTTATTTTTTTGGATATATTACCATATTTTTCACTATTTAAATAATTACGTAATTTTGTTTAAACTGATCAATTTTAAGATTTTGGGAATGCATGCAGCATAATCTGTATTAATGGTAATAATTTTATAATGTGAATAAAAAAAAGAACTGAATTAATTTTCTGACACATTTTAACATAAATATTTTTAAAAACAACTCGTATGTATATGCATGTAATGGTAAAATTGGTCAAGTAATGCTAATTATATATTATATAAAATAAGATCAAATATAATGGATGATATAAATGATGAAACGGAATATATAAAGGAGACAAATGTAGAAGTAGAGCATGAAATGGAAAAAGAAGGTGAACATGCTACTGATTTGGTTTTAGAGAAAAAAAGAAAAGACCACGCAAGCAACGATGATTTACCAGAACCAAAGAAAATGCCCTTAATCGAGGAGGGGGAAGAAGATGATGAAGAGGAGGAAGAGGAGGAGGATGAAGAGGAGGAAGAGGAGGAAGAGGAGGAGGATGAAGAGGAGGAAGAGGAGGAGGATGAAGACGAAGAAGAGGAAGAGGAGGAAGAGGAAGAAGATGATGAAGAGGAGGAAGAGGAAGACGATGATGAAGAAGAGGAAGAGGAGGAAGAGGAAGAAGATGATGAAGAGGAGGAAGAGGAAGAAGATGATGAAGAAGAGGAAGAGGAGGAAGAGGAAGAAGAAAATGAGGAAAAGGAAGAAGAAAATGAGGAAGAGGAGGATGAAGAGGAAGAAGAGGGCGAGAAAGACGAAACAGAAGACCCATATCTACTAAAAGACGCAACTTATATAAAAAAAAACGATTTATGGAAAATGAGACAAAAGGTCCTAATCGTAAGATCACCATTAAAAAAGAAAAACTGTCAATCATTTATTGACAATTTAAAACTATTATTACCTCATCATAAAATGGAGAGTAAATGGAGTAAAAAGGAGAAAAAAATAGATTTAAGTAATATATGTTATAGTAGTAATTGTAGTAATTTAATATTTTTTGATATAAAAAGAAATCGTCATTGTTTATGGATATGTAGAAATAAAACTGGCCCATCATTATACTTTGAAATATTAGATTATATACCATTACATAGCTTAGCATTCCCAGGAAATTGTTTATTATATTCTCGTCCACTTTTAATATTTAGCAAACTGTTTGACGAATTAGAGCATTTAAAATTAATAAAAGAAATGTTTATACAGGTATTTGGAACACCTAAATATCATCCACTAAGTAAACCATTTTATGATCATTGTTATAATTTTTATTATATAAAAGATTTAATATATTTTCGCCACTATCAAATTCTACCCACAACATTAGCTGACTCAAATAATATTAACAAACAAAAACTAGTGGAGATAGGCCCACAATTTACATTACATATTATAAAAATTTTTGACAAATTTTTTAAAGGAAATGTTATATATGAAAATTTGAAATATAAAAATTGTGAAACACCAAAACAGAAAAAGATTAAACAAAATATTAAAAAAAAATTTACTAGCATCAAAAAAAAGAAATCATATATGAACAGAATTAAGTTCATTCACACCCCAATAAAAACAGACATCGATTTTTAACATATCAAAGCAGTGCTTAGCGATATGTACATGTGTGTTTGTATTTGTATTAATGACTCTGTAGAAACAGAGCAGTCTATCCCATTTTATTTTTTATAGACCATTTTTTATTTATTTTTTTTGAATTTATGCAAATATGTGTTGAATTATGTATATAATATGTACATTATTTTTTCTTGTTTTTTGACACCATAAAAAAACTTAACTATTTTTTTTTAAAATAAAAATGATGAAATAATTTGGTTATACCTTTTTTTATCGCATAAACATAATTGTATTTATATATGCATTTTGCGTATTCAAAATAATCCTTATATATATACAATTTTTTATATTTGTAAACATGCCTAGATAATAAGCATGCTATTAATACAAATTTCAATTGCAACATAAAATTGATAAAAATCAAATTGTCGATTTAAAAAAAGAAAAAAAACTTTATGCTATACGAAATATAGCTATCAATAGGAAAATACAAATAAAAAAAATATTTATAGTGTTAAAAAAAAACTGTGAAATAGATAAAATGATAATAAGATGGAACGTATTTTGCTCACAAAAATATTTATAGGAAACTCACTACAAAATATATAATTTTTTATATATACGTCTGTGAAGTACGCTGCATTATTCAAATAAAAAAATATAAGCCTAAACTGGATAAAATATACAAATATTTCAATAATATTGTATATAATATACATGCGTGTTTTCATTTTTCAATTTTTCCCTTTCGTTCAGTTTTTTGTTTTATATTTTTTTATTAAAAATAACGCTATTTTTTTTTGTTATGTTTAAGAGAAATAATATAGTGATACAAAACAGAGCAATATTATTATATAAATTATGGGCTTCTGAAATAATTTGCTTATAAAAATATTACTGGATAGAAAAGGAAAAAGATAAGAATATAAAAGATGAAAATTTAAATCATAAAAATGCATTATTTGAAGCATATTGCTTAGTGGTATAGCGAAATTGTGAATTATATGAATAAATATATACATACATATATTTATATAAATTCGTAAGCATATATATGTTTATTGATATATTTTGCCACATTTGTCAAGTTATATACTAAGGAAAAAAATGTCCTTAGCTAGAGAAAAATATCTTAAACGAAAAAGGGAGCTGCTTGAAAGCATAAACATTATTGACAGCAATTTAGAAGATAAGAAAGATGGTCGATCGAAGGAAAAAATTGGTGAAAACAAAAATGATTCACAAAAAGATAACAAACGAAAACATGAGGAGAGACAAAAATATTATGAAAATAACAAAAGAGATTATGAACAGAATAAGAGCCTAAAAACGAGTGAATCGGCTGGGAATAGTAATAAGAATTATGATAGTTTGAACCGAATAGAAAAAAATAAAACAAAGCACAGTACTTACCATGATAGAAGTGAAAATAGTTCGTATAGCAACACGAATCGAGATGATTCAACATTAAATATTAGAGAAAATAAATACTCTCGCAATGATAATCTTGGAATGAAGCCACCGTCTAATATGAATAAAAATGATAACAAATTATCTACTCCGAATTATAGAGCGTCAAGCAATGTTTCCGATGCTCACATGAAAAGGGAAATTTCCTCAAATAACCAAGCACATAGCAGAAGTAACAAGAATTTTAATAATATAAGCAACAGTTCTAATAATGATGCTCAATTAGATGCAAGATATAAGGATCCATTAAAAGATATTCCAAATTTAAAAAACATCGAAATATACGATAGTTCTATTTTGTTATTATTTACGTGTAAAATTTTGCTAGAAATGTGCGAAATGGATGGAGGGAAGCCAAATAATGTGAAGAAAATGTCCATTACATCTGTGGAAATTTTGAGAGAAATAAAATCTAGAAACCGTAAAAATATAAAATTTTTAAAAATAAATATTTTAAATAATGTTTTAGTTCACATGGCCAAAAATAGAGGTAGTGAAAAACGTGATTATGGAAAAAGGGACGCATCAGATGTGGTGTGCGAAAAATATAAGGAAATAAGACTAGAAGGTTCATGCATAGATATCGAAAACGTAGGAATAAATATTATTATAAAAACTGTATATATAAATAATATCAAAAAGCTGCTTCTTAGATATCTGTACAAATTTAGCACTACTAATAATTCTATGATGAACCCCAATTTTTCAAAAAATATGGCCAGAATGGAAAAAGATGAAATATATAGATTAGGAAATAATTCAAATGAATATAATATTAATAATAGTAATATGGATGGTTATAATAACAACAATATGTTTGGCCAAAGGGAAGCATCATATAATTCTTTAACTGCAGAAAATGATATTAACAAAAATTTTGGAGCACAACAATATTTACCAGAGCAATATCCAAACACAGGAAGAGAAATGATGCATATCAATAATAATATGGTCAGTGGGAATGAACATATCGAAGGAGGAAGTAAAATAAATTACCTGGAAAATTTGCTAAACGAACCTACGGCAAAAGAAAAAAAGATAAAAGAAGAAACAACAAACATTTTATCTATTTTAGAAGCACCAACAGTAATTGAAGAGTTGAGAATAAAGAAATTTCAAAAAAAAAATGATTCTGTAAAAATAATATGTCAACATTTGACAAAGAAAGCATGCCAAAAACATAATAAAGAATGTGATAAAATTCATTTTAAAAAAATTATATCCGAGCACACAGATATATCATTAGGTGATTGCTCTTATTTAGATACTTGCAGACATATTGAAACATGCAAGTTTGTTCATTATTGTGTTGATAAGGAAGATAAAATGATAATGAATGAAAAGAATGAAATGAATAAAGAACAAATTAGTAAAAAAAAAAGTAATTATAAAAATACAGAAAGTTTTTATACAATAAAATATGATGATAATCATACATATGAACCACAATGGATAAGATGTGATTTGCGAAATTTTGATTTAAGTATATTTAATCAATATGTTAGTGTAGTAATGGCAGATCCGCCATGGGATATACATATGGACTTACCTTATGGTACTATGACAGATAATGAAATGAAGCATTTGCCTGTACAATTAATACAAGATGAAGGAATGATATTTTTATGGGTTACAGGGCGAGCAATGGAATTGGCTCGAGAATGTTTACAAATATGGGGATATAAACGAGTAGAAGAAATATTATGGGTTAAAACAAATCATTTACAAAGAATTATTAGAACCGGTAGAACAGGACATTGGATAAATCATTCAAAAGAACATTGCTTAGTAGGAATAAAAGGAAATCCAGTGATTAATAGAAATATAGATTGTAATGTTATTGTATCTGAAGTCAGAGAAACATCTAGAAAACCTGATGAAATTTATACATTAATAGAGAGAATGTGTCCCCAAAACTTAAAAATAGAGCTCTTTGGAAGGCCTCATAATGTTAGGCGTAATTGGATAACCCTAGGGAATCAGCTTAACGGTGTTGTATTGCATCATCCTCAGGTAAAAGAACGATATAACAAGGTGGCACCAAAATTTAATATGCCTCTGTGTGAGTAATGAATGATTAATTAGTGGGTAAAGCAATACATACATAGTGATGAAGTGATCCAATTCTACAATCCGTATGATTACCCACATTCATACATTATTTTTTTTTAAACAAAAGGTTAATTCAATTTTAACCGCGCAACAATCCCTGTTTTATTATCACCATTACTATCACTACTTTCGTATATCCAACAATTCGTTATGTTGAAAGATATTTAAATTGTTGTAAAACTTGTTTATGTCGTTATTTTTTATAATACCATTGCACCTGCCATTCTCCGCTTTTTGCCTCAATTTTTTTTTGTGTTATTATATATGCATATAAACGCTTTTATTTATAAGGATAGAGCAAGGAGACACATGTGGGAATGCATGTATATGCACACACATGAATTTTTTCATATATAATTGTAATCTTGCCATTGTCATTAAATTTGTTATAATTAATTTTTTTTTATCAATTTTTCTTAACTAATTTTTTAAAAACATAAAATTTTGAGTATATTTTTACAAAGCCATTCGAAAACCCTATAATATGTTATAGTGTTCCCTGTGGTTATATGTACATACCACAATGGATTATGTATGTATTTTATATAATTTCCGAAAAACAATATTGTAACAGCTTTTCAAGCTTTAAAATTTATAATGAATTATCCACTTATAAAATTTCATTAAAATAATATAGGTTAAAATTTGTTTTTTTTTTCTATTTTTATGCATTGAAAGAAATTATTATTATATGCATTGCTACAGTTGATATCACAATAGTCTATCAATATTTGTTTATATTTTTTGCAGCTTATTTTTTTATTTTTTTTAAAGGTGCATTTTTACACTTTTCGAATTAAAAAAAATTATATTTTTCTCAAATTTTAAGATATTATCAATAAGTTTTTCATGCATTTAATTGTGGAAAAGGGAAAATATATTTATAGATTCTGGAAAAAATAAATATAATACGTCATGCAACATTGCTGAGACCCTTTGGAAAATAGGGGACACATATTTTTATTTATAAATCGCTATACAATGTAAAATAACAGTTTTTAATAACATATGTTTAATAAATTTTAACTATGTTTGGGGAATTTGGAAGAATAAGGAATATATATATATATAATTTCTTTCTTACCATTTTAGGCTATTCACTATTTTTTTTGTATATAAGTGTAAAGAATAAATGCGATATCGCTAGTTAGCATGTTTGTGAATAGTATTGTTATTTTTTAAATATTTTTTTTCGTTAATTATGTAAAAGTAAAATGAGAAAAATATGGACCCCTATAAGAAGATCAGAAGATCAAAAAATAGTAAAGAATAATTATAATGAAGAAGAAAAGGAAAAATTTGAAAAATCCTTACCTAAGGGTTTTATAGAAAATAATCGGAATAACAGAATACCGTATTTTGAAATAAAAGAATCAACAAGTAAGGTCTTAATTACATAGCATGCCTTTTTTAATCCAGTGTATATATATTATATAAACTGTAACTAAATCAGTATTTAAATGTTGAATCAATGTAGATGAGTCTCTATATCCATCGTTACATATGTACTGTTGTCGAACACATTTTGGTTTACCTAACTAACTATTAAAAATATGTATGTTATATAAACCTTTGTAGTGATAGAGCAAAAGGAAAAGAAAGAAGTTCAAAAAATATTGGCGTTAGAATTGAGAGATAAGTGTAGGTAGGGATGGAGAAAAAAATAATAAAAATAAATGATTTATTGAAAATTGGGGCCTATATTTGGCTATAAAATACGAACCAAATATGCTTTTATTTATGTATTGGCAAATGGGCACGTAATTCGTATCATACTCTTGTATTATGGTTAATAATGCTTTTTAAGAACCTCTTTTTCCGATTGATGATTAAAAATTATATTTAATTTTGAACTTTTTTAGACCAGAAATTGACGAATATGTGGAATGCTCGGTGGGAAGATTGTGGACAATATTGAAATGCAAAGATTTAATGATGCAAATGAGAAATTGTTTAAAAAAATATGAAAATTTTGAGGTATAGAAATAAAAAGAGGAATTCGAAAAATTTAACAGAGTGCGCATTTTACACATTAATACATGTACGTTATTTTACTTTTTTCTTTATTTTTTTTAAGTATATCAAATATAGGGAAAATCAAATAATGGAGGAAAGAAAAAAGAACGGAACCAGTTTATTCAGATCAAATGAAAGAGCCAAATATAACAGATTTATACTTCCGTAAGTATTAGCATTGTGATAATTTATGAATGTCATTGATTTGATCATCAGTTTTTTTCGCACTAATGATTATTTATATATATTTTTTTTCTTTTAATTTTTTGTAACATTTCTGAAATTGCATTTATTTTTAGGGACAATGAAAATGAAATGACTCCAGAAAAGGAACGTTAAATTTTCTCGTGATCATTCTAATTGTCAAAAATTGTATAATATACATGTATAAAAATATATTTTTTACTTTTTTAAATTGTGAACAATATTTTAATTTGGGTTAACAGTTTTTTTAGAGAAAGACATAAAAAATTGAAGCACTAATTAGAAAAACGAAAAAAAATGAATAAACATATACAAATATATCTCCTAATTTTATGAAGAAATGGTTTGGCCTAATAAATAATCTGGTATTCTTCGTTTTTCCTGTTAAATGTATCAATATGACGGAAGATATTCAAGTATTTCATACCAGCACAATTATAATTATTTTCCATTTCAAGTATGTTGAACTTCAGGAAAGAAGGGATTGTTTTGAAATAAACGCAAACCTTGTGATGAGAATAAAGCAAATGTGTTATTTTGCATTGTTCTGAGCAATAAGTAGCAATATAACAACCTTGACAATATTGAAAATCATTTTTATTATATTCAAAATGGCGTACATTAGTATATTTATTACATATACTATTCCAACAATAAATACCATAATTTATATTTTTTAAAAAATAAAATTCTCCTATAGAATTTTGATCATGCTTTATATCATTGAAATAGTATCTATTAATTATAGATAATTCTTGAAGCACAATATTATCGTTTACTGTTTGTGTACCTTGTAAAGCACATTTTACAAAATGATTAACTTTAATTGCAATTGTATAGACTTGCTTCCATGTATTAGTATTTATTAACATATCTTGATTATGATAATATAAATTAATAATAACATTCGTGATATTTATTATAGCGTTGCAATGTCTTTTTTTTAAATATACACAACTTAATTTATATAAGCATAATAAATCAGCTATAAATAATAAAATATCTCGACCAATTAATATGTTCATATTTTCATAAAATATATCTTCTAATAAGCTCATTAAATTTATTTTATTTTCATTAATTTGTTCTAAAATTGATTTATTTAACACCCCATACAAAAATTCTGTTATCATTAAAAAAAAAGAATTTATAAATGTTATATATTTTTGACTTACTATTACTTTTTGTATATTACTTTTTTTTAAAGACGATATGGTTATGTTATAAAATTCGGATGTAAAAAAATTTTCAACAATTTGTTCCATATCTATATTTTTAAATTCTTTAAAAAATGGGAACAGACTTCTGAGAATATTGATATTGTATGTTAAGCTAGACGATGTTACGCCGTTGTAAATGTTGTTATAACTCTCCTCAAGTATCATATTTATTCGAACTTCTATATATTTGTATGTGTGCAATCTCATTAATAATCTGTAAATACTGGGGACTCCGCTGAACAATATTCCTATATAGGGAAAAAATAAAGAAATTGCATATTAAGAAATGTTAATAAGCCATAATTTTTCAAAATAAAATGCATAAATATACACCCTTAAAATCGATCTATAACAAAATAGCTCAAAAAAATAAATAATACTCATAGAAAAAAAAAATGTGTAACAAATAATATTTTTTTACAGTGCTTATTTACCCGAAAAAATATGCTGAGAAAATTTGTAAAACTTTGCATTCTTCCCCGAAAAGGTATACTGATCCAGAATTGTGACCTCGTTATCATAATTCATAAGATATGAAAAAAATGGTGTATTTATAGAGTTGAAAATTTCGATTATTAATGGTATCCATACATTATGAAGAATTTGTATCCAAAATTTTCCGGTATCGATATGCAAATTTAACATGTTATTTATAAAGTTATCATTTTTTATAATTTGATCTAAATCTGTTTTTAAATACATATGAGAAATATCTTTTTCATTTATATAAAATTTACCAGTGTCTATAAAATTTTTTTTAACATATTTTCTTATACTTCGAAGTCCTTTAATATCTTCATATGGATAAACATAATGATATTTATTTAAAAATAATTTTAAATATTCATATTTATCCAGTCTTTCATCAAATTCAGGGGTAGTAATTATATTTAAAACGTCCACAACTTCAGATATATCTACTAGATCACAATTCACATTTAAGCATTGAACTATTTTTTTGCATTTATTCTGAATAAATTTCAATGCATTTTCTTCCGAGCAATTTAGGGTATTAGTTAAATAATTATCATTCTTTAAAGTGTCTATATCATCTTTAATTCTTGTGATATCTGTGTCTACATCATTAGGTCTAAATTTATATATATCATGATTTTCCGCTTTATAAAATTTTAAATTATTATATACTTCATTACAGGTATTTAATATTTTTTTCAAATGAATATTTTCACTTCCAAAATTTTTATTAGAAAGAAGCATAATGTCATTGTATTTATCATTTATTTTCATATTTTCATTTATTTCTTTTTTTTTTAGTCTATTAAAATTTATTTCATGAGAAGCTAACTTTTTAAATTTGCATGCACCTACAAGATTGTTTTTGGATTTCCCATGTTTATCTTCATGCATGCTCGCCCTTGCATTGTTTTCATCTTGTTCATTTTGATCGTCTAAATCACATGGTTTGTAATTATTAAAAATTTCATTATCGTCTTTTAAAAATGAGCACATCAAGTGATTTATTGATGCTATTTTCTTTTTAATTATTTGCGATTTTGAAGTGTTACGATTTTTCAGCAAAGAAAATAAATCATCTTCATTGTTTTCGAGGGATTTAAGATATGCTTTACACCCATTTTCTGCATCCATACTTAACATAGGTTTCCATTTAGTCATAGAATATGTTTTTTGCTTGGTGCACAATTCGTTTGGATTATTTTATTGATGCCATCTACACTGATAATATTCTTTATATTTTTTCCAGTAGCATCATTTAAACGATGATTTTAATATTTATGTATTTAAATATGGAATAATAATGACAAAAAATAAAATAAACAAATGGGAAATAAAAAAATATAGTTTAAATTCTTTCCTTTTTATTCGACGATACAACACTGGGAAACAAAGATGGTTTAAAAATGTAAAAGAAAATAATTAAGTAAAAAAACAAAAAATTAAACGATATATTTAATTAAAAAATAATAAAATTCATATTAAAATGTGTACCCAAATTAAATTTGTATTTTTACACAAATTATATTATGTGTAACAACATACACACATGTGCATATGCATATGTAGTGAACGATTATAAAATGCGAAGAAATATTAATTACCCAAAAATAAAAAAGAAAAATATACTGAAGAAATTATAATTATGAAAATATAACATTATATTTTGAAAAAATATCCAAATGCATTAAACAAAAAAATGATACAAAATTGAAATAAATGTATAAAAAAAAGGGTTATGTGCTTTAATTATATAAAATTTTAATAAATTTTTAAAGACAGCATGATAATTAATATTATAAATCGAAGATATATTTACAACAAAATGAGAATTTTACGAAAAATATGAAGCTGGTATTATATGTAAATATTTCATTTCAAATATTTTTTTTATAATATAAATGGGAATACTATAATTAAAAAAAAATAAAACCGAATATTCATTAGCTAGCTAATACCGTCCAATAGTAAAATGCACATTATTTTTGAACATAAAAAGAATGGTTTTGTTTAATAATTATTATTCTATTAGATAAACTAAAGCATATTATTTCTTAAATGATTTAAAGAAAGATTGATAGCATATAACAATTTCTTTAGGAGTTAGGAATGCATGTGTGATTCTTCGCTATATAAGCATATGACAAATACATGCTTATAATATATTTCTTAAAAATTAGTTACAACATTGTACTATATTATGATGCTTGTCTACTATTTCATTGTGTTAAAACCAAGTAAAACCTGTGTATATGTAAATATTTTTTATGATTCAAAATTCAAATAAAAGAATACGGCTATTAATAATTGCTGAATAAGCAAAATATTAACATTTTTTTAGTATAAATTGAAAATGTCGATTTTTACTATTATAGAAAAATTCCTTAAGTATTTTTCACATTATTTTTTATCTATACTTTGAATAAATTAAATTAGAATAAATAATATAATTCAATATTTGTTTTATGCTTGTGCGCATTATTTTTAATCTTAAAGGTTTGTCTTATTGGAATAATATCATTTTTTAAGATAAAAAGAAACGCTTATATGCGTAAGGAAATATTTTTTCATTCATATTTTTTAAATATAATTTTTTATTTTATAAAAATTTATTATATTAAGATATATTTATTTTTTTAGAGCATCCTCAAAAAATCGTAAATGTGAAAATGTGATCATAAATAATGATGTACATATAAGAAATATATATACAATATTTATGTATGATTGCACATTTATAGATATACATGCGTATTATTTCTCATATAGAGTAAATATGGAGGACCCCAAATGTGATATTTTGTATGAACATATGCATCATGAGAAGAAAACTAAATTAATAAGAATAGCAAAAGAGATATATGATAACATAAATAATAACAAAATAAATTCGTGGAGATCTGCAACAATAGAATTAAGGGATAAAATTAAAGAGAATTTGGATTTTAATGAAAAAGGGTGGCATATTATTATCGGCCAAAAATTTGGATTTTTTTGTACTCATGAAATATACAACGCATTGCATTTTAAGTTGGACCATATTGAGTTTTTGATTTTCAAGCATGGATAATTAGATATAGATCAATAAAAATAGATATACTTATACCTGTTATTGTAAATATGTTCTATAAAAATTATGTGATATAGGATGCACACTTTTTTTCATTAATTAATTAGTTTTATAAGACAATCTCTTTTTTTTTTAATTCATGAAAAACGATAAATAAACTTCTTTATGTTTTTACTGTCATACTATAAAAATATTAAGTGTTACACCTTTGTTTGCATTTCCAAGCAATTAAAAGACACAAATATTAAATCCATTAATTTAAATAGGTACACACTAGTATAACAATATTAATAATTGTTTTAAAACAATTTTAAACCAATAGAAATATTTATTTTTTAAAAGGGGTGGTAAAAATGTGTACAAACCATTTAATGAAAATTAAGTGCTATAATTGAGATGATGCATATTGATTTATTGTATGATAACCTATTATTTCACTAAAGTCACTAATCAAGAAAAGAAAAATAATTTCACAATATATATCTATAGATCTTAAAATATGAAAAAAATTATTATTTCTTTGTTTATTCCCTTTTATATATGTTTATTTTTTGGTATAGATTTTTGCACACATTAAAAAAAATAATTAATAAGAATAGGAATAGCAAATAGCATTTGTTTTGTTCAAGTTATCTTCGTACATTTCGATATATACAAACTGCAAGTCATTTCCTTTCTTTTATCTACATCTTACTATCCTTGTATAAATAGATAATAGCAAAGAAAAGACATGTATGCAATACAGCTCTTAAAAAAACATATATAATAAAGGAAACATATGTTAATTAAATTATGCATTTTTTATTAAAAAACATATATTCTCATAATTATATGATAGCATTTATTATTTATTTTTGTGTGCATGAAATTTTTGTTTATTCTATGAAAAATGGAATAATTAAAATTTGACTGTTGTAAGAAAAAAATAAGCATAAGAAGTGTAAAGAAAAATATTTTATTCTTACATAATAATATAAATTTTTTCTATAAATATAAATAAAAAAGAGGAAAAATACTGTTTATTCTTCTATTTAGATTATAATTTAACATTTTCAAAAATTGTAAATATTTGTATATAGGTATATACGTGTATGTACAGATATTTGCACAGCAATTGGTCGTCTATTTTGTTTACTTTTTGAATTAGGCTTATACATTAGAAATAGACTTCACATTTCGCATGCGCATATACATATTTAATGTTAACAAATATTAATTGGTATATTGTTTAAATTTTTCATATTTAAATATGAGAATGATATTGAAGTAATATTATTATGGATGTGCATTTTGTATACTTCATGAATGCTTTTTATTATTTCATATTATTTTCAGAAAAAATATAGGAAAATTTTACATGAATATATATGCAATGATGTGCTTATATATGTATATGTATGATACATAAATAATCATTATAGATATACTATAGCATATAATTGTCGATAAAAATATAAATAATAATACAAATTTTTAACATTCTCTAAGGGTCTTCCGCTGTTGTAGCTTGGCTAGAACTAAATGATGGAAGTGGAAAAAACTCATTTAATAAATTATTTTTTGGAAATATGCCCAACGGTTTTAGATTGTTCTAGAAAAGAGTTACAAACTGTATTAGCTAAAAGAGAAGAAGAAAAGATACGAAAGTTTGTTGTGGATAAAAATGTAAATATAATTGTTATTGGAAAAGGGAAGCAAGAAAAAATAGATGAAGGGCACGATAATATAAAAAAATTAGAAAATGAAAGAGATGAAGAAAGAAATATAAACTTTGATAAAGAATCAAGTTATTCATTATTTGTAGAATTAAATATAAATTATAAATGTGTAACAAAAAGTATTGCAATTGCTTTTATGAAAAGAAATAAAGACACATTCTTGGGATTAAATGAAAAATTAAATAATGGAAATAAAATAAATTTGTCGAATGAATTACTGATGTTTGTATGTGGGTTAAATGATTGCAATACTCCATTAGATTTGGTTTATTTATATTTGTCCCAGGGTTTTAATACAATATTTGATGCCGCTTCATATGTAACTCATGGCAATGAGCATGATGAAATTTCGCAAAAAAAAAAATATTCTAAAAAAAGAGATGCGGAAAACGGTAACGTATATGATAGTAGAAGTGATGGTAGCATTAATGAAAATGGTGGAGCAAAATTGTCTTCGTCCTATGCAGGTTATGGGAATACAACATGTGGAACCTACGATGGAGAAAATAATAAAATATCAAATTTACTTATGACTAATGTAAGTAAAAAGTTAAATGAACTATTAATTTCGATGAAGAATGCACAAATTGATTTAAACATTCCAATAATAAATTTAAATGTTGATAAACGAATAAAAAAGTTAGTAGAAGAAAATCCTAATATTGACGATATTAAACAAGAGACAATAAAAAATTTATGTGAATCTCAAGGTTTTTTAAATCAACTACAAAAAGATGTAACAAAATGGGTAGAAGAAATTCAAAAAATAACTAGACTTAACGGCGATTTTAAAAGTGGTAGTGCTTTAGCAGAAATAAATTTTTGGATAGGCTATGAAAATGCATTACTGGAACTTGAAAATAGATTAAAAAGTCCTGAAGTAATATTAACACTACAAATACTAAAAAATGCTAAAAGATATTTTGCAACTATATCTTTTGATAGTGATATTCAATTAAAGCAATCTAAAGAATATGTATTAAATGTTAATATATTAATGAAAGACTTCCCAATAGATGATTTATTAGGAGCTCAAACTGTTCAACAAACTATGCAAGCAATACGGAATATATTTAATCATTTAAAAAAATTAAAAAATACAACAAAATATCCATTATCGAAATCATATAATTTTGTTGAAGCATTGTCTAGAGATTTAGGAAATACTATGAAGAAAATACTTTCTAATCAATCATTGCTTAGTATGGATTATCAAATATTCGATGTTCTTATATCTGGATGTATGGAAGTTTTCCAGTTATGGAATGAAGAGATAAGAGTCTTTAAAGACATGGTTCGAGAATTAATTAAAAAAAGAAGTTTTAATGAAAGAGCTCCAGCTAAAATGATATTTGAGCATGTAATATTACAAGAACGCTTAGATGATATACGAAATTTTCGAAAACAACATCAAAAATTTAAAACTGTAATTGCAAAAGTTTTTGGTAATGATAAAAATGTAGGCATAAATTTACAAAAAGATATAAATGCAGCATATAATGTATTACTTTCTCTTGATGCATTGGATTTATCTAAAAGTGGAAATGATTTATGGGAAAAAACAAAGTTAACCTATGAATCAAAAATGAATAAAGTTGAATCACAAATCACCTTTAAATTAAGGGATAAATTAGGAGGTGCTAAAACATCTAATGAAATGTTTAATGTATTTTCTAAATTTAATCCTTTATTTTTTCGACCTAAAATTAAAGGTGCTATCCAAGAATATCAAAATAGTTTAATACAGATAGTAGTAGAAGACATAAAAAAATTACAAATGATTTATATTAATGGTTATGTTAAAAGTTCTTCTGAAAAAGTATCAACTATACGTGATATCCCATTAGTCTCTGGGTCTATTATATGGTGTAAACAAATTGAAAAGAAATTAGAAGATTCATTTAAAAAAATCGAAAATGTTTTAGGTAGGGGATGGGAACAACATGCAGAAGGAAAAAATTTAAAGCAAAACATAGACAATTTTAAAAATTTATTAAATCAAAATAAAACATTTGAAAAATGGCTTAAAAGTATTAAAAATGGAGATAAATTTGATATATACGAAAAAATAATAAAAATAAAAAAATTAGGAATAAATAACTATGAAATATTAGCAAATTATGACCAACAACTTTTTAATCTATTTAAAGAAGTACGTTATTTACAATCTATAAATTTAAGAGTACCATATTCTATTAAAGTAAAAGCAGACGAAACAAAGTTGATATATCCATATGCGTTAGGCTTAGAAAAAACATTAAGAATATATATGAAGATTTGTTTATATCTTGAAAACGAAGGAAAGGACATACCGTTTAATGGTACTATTAGCATGTTAGTTGCTTCAGCGCATAATAGTGTACAGGAAAAAATAAAAGAAGGAATAAATTTACATTGGGATTCAGATATATTAGAAACGTATGTTAGAAAGTTGACGGAACATGTTAATATGCTTGAATCGATGGTTGATGAGGCAGTAAATAAAAATTCCTTTGTTCTAGATATTTTGGAAAAGATAAAAACATGTCAAATAAGTATTGATGGGGATAACGAGATTAAAAAGTATGTGGAATTAATACAGGAAAAGGCTGACGAACTTTATCTTCAGCATTATAAAAATGTACATATGTGGATCAACGAAATGAACAAAATTTTAGATGCCATTTTGGCGACACGACTGGAAGGCATCATAAAGAAATGGACTGAAGAGTTTGTGGGATGGACAGAAGAGTATATTAGTCATGAAGACACTGGAAATTTTAGCGGAGATGAATTTGGAAAGGATAGAAGTAGAGAGCAGAATCACGAAGGAAAAAAACGTATTGGGGAATGGAATACAAGGCGTCGAAATTCCGCGAAAAACCGATTCATTCTTCGATCAAGTGTTCACGAATTCAAAATAAGTAAACATAAGATATTTTTACACCCACCTACGGATTCCATGAGACAAATTTGGTTTTCGAAACTTTCAGAGGCTATAAATTTGATTTGTGGAATCACAAGGATTAAAAATATATACCAAAAAAAAGATAAATCTAGAGAAGTTATCGAGATAAAGAATAAAGATGGTGAGGTGATAAATAATGTTATGCTAGATAATACATATAAATATATAATATATTATGTAGACAAAAAAGTATATGATAATGCAATAAAATGTATTAATGATAGTGTTGAGAAGGCAAGAGAATATGAATCAATGTGGTTTCAATATAAAACTTTATTAAAAGTTGAAATAGGAGATATAATAACTAATTTTGGAGATGATATAGAAATATGGAAAACCTTTATGAACGAAATTAAAGAAAGAGAAGATAAATTTGATATTTTAGATACTGAAAAAAAAAATTTTGGTCCAATAGTAATAGATTATAGAATGCTTCAATCTAAGGTTAGCTCGAAATTTGAGATTTGGCAAAAGGAAATTGTTTCAGAATTTTCGAAAAAATTGTTAGAAAAAATATTAGCATTTAAAGAAGATGTCGAAAAATGTTTACATGATTTACGAGAGCAATCCGAATTAAAATCTGAATCTGAAATAACAGCAATGCATATATTGTCTATGCGTCCCAAAGATATAATTACAATAATGAACGACTATGATATGGATGTACTATCTAGAATATGCAGCAGCATCCATGATTTTGTAGAAAAAATTAATGAAATTAATAAAAAGGAACAGGAATGGGATAGTAAATGTGATATATTAAAAAAGAGTGAATTAATGTTAGAAAAACAGAAATATTTTTTCCCTAAAAATTGGCTATTTATAGATAGTGTTATAGGTACGGTAGAAACAGTTAAGCAAGTATTGGCATATCAAATAAATTTAGTAAAAGAATATTTTCCATATATACAAAGTCTAGTGATAGAGTTTGATTCTAAAGTTCAAAATAACATAAAGGAATTATATGAGCAATGGAATAGCAGTAAGCTAGCTGATGGAAATACAAATAGTGTAAAGGTGTTACAAATAATTAAAACCTTTGAAAGTAAAATTAATATTATCAGTCAAGATTACCAAGTGTCGGAAAGACTAAGAAAACTGATGAAAATATCGGTAGATGAAGAATCAGAGGGCAATTTTCATATTTCCCCGAAAATGCTACAAGAAGAAATAACTTGCATAAAAACAATATGGGATGAACTAAAAATAATTTATTCTAGTATATCTGATTTAAAAAAGATATTATGGATAAATGCAGATTTGAAAAATGTGAAAAATTTGCTAAACAATTTGTTAGGAAGTATAAAAAAAATACCAGCAAAATATAGACAATATGAAATATTTGATAAGGTAAAAGATGAAATTCAAGAATATTTAAAAACGTATATAATATTGTATGATTTAAAATCCGAATCATTAAAAGAAAGACATTGGAAATTAATTCTTCAAAAATTGGAACTAAAGATACATTACAATAAATTGAGTCTCGGAAATTTATGGTCTAGTAATCTATGCTACCACGAAAATGCAATCAGAGATATTTTAAACCAATCGCAAGGGGAAATGGTTTTAGATGAATTTTTAAGAGGATTAAAGGATACTTGGACAGAATATGAATTAGAATTAGTACAATATCAAAATAGGTGCAAATTAATAAAAGGATGGAATGATATATTATCTAACATTGATGATCATTTAAATGCTATACAATCTATGAAAATATCTTCTTACGTTAAAATATTTGAAGAAGAAACATTAAATTGGGATGATAAATTAAATAGATTGCGTAATTTATTAGAAGTTTGGATGAACGTTCAAAGAAAGTGGGTTTATTTAGAAGGGGTGTTAAAAAGTTCAACTGATATTAAACTTTTATTACCACAAGAATATAACAGATTTAAAATCATAGACGCTGATTTTATAAATATTATGAAAAAAACTTCAGAAAATCCGAAACTTTTGGAGTTATTTCAAATAAATGGATTTCAAAAACAGTTGGATCGATTATCTGATTCGTTGTCAAAAATTCAAAAAGCTTTAGGTGAGTATTTAGAAAAACAAAGAAACCAATTTCCGAGATTCTATTTTGTTGGCGATGAAGATTTGCTAGAAATGATTGGAAATTCGAAAGATGCAAAAATTATACAAAGAAATATTAATAAAATGTTTGCTGGAATTAGTTCATTTATTTTGAAAGAGAATACTAGTGATTCCATATTAGGAATGTGCTCACGAGAAGGGGAAGAAGTTTTTTTTAAAGAGCCTATACACATAAGTACTTATAAAACGCTAAAGGAATGGCTAATGGTGTTAGAAACGCGTATGAAAACAACTTTGGAGAACTATTTAGATTTAGCAGCTATTGAGTTTATGCAAATGGATATATTACAATGTACAAAGGATTTATCGAACAGACAGATCATAGATTGGTGTTGCAAATACCCTAACCAGATAATTCTTCTTTGTTTGCAAATAATGTGGACATATAATATTGAACATGATATGGAATTATCCATGGAAAAGTCAGAGATGGCTTCCCAAACGATAGGTGAAAAAAGTGCCACTTCTGAGAAATGTTTAAACTCTCAATGTAACAACTTTCTTACTAGCGAAGGCGTGTGTAGAAGCCTACTTAAATATCTCTCCGAAATTGTAGTAAAGCAAACAAACAATACAACTAGACAAAAAATTGTCCAAATGATAACAGAATTGGTTCATCAAAGAGATGTTATTCGAATCCTTATAGAGAAAGATATAAAAAATGTGAACGATTTTACTTGGCTACAATATATGAGATTTTATTGGGATAAAGATAAAAGGAATAAAAATGTGAATTTGATTATAAAAATGGCAGATGCATCATTTGAATATGGGTATGAATATTTAGGAATGTGCGAAAAATTAGTTCAGACAAAATTAACAGATTCATGCTTTTTAACACTAACCCAAGCATTAAAAATGAAATTAGGAGGTAACCCATTTGGGCCTGCTGGCACTGGAAAAACAGAAAGTGTGAAAGCGTTAGGGGCACAATTAGGGCGATACGTATTAGTGTTTAATTGTGATGAGTCATTTGATTTTACTGCAATGGGAAGAATATTTGTTGGATTATGCCAAGTGGGAGCATGGGGATGTTTTGATGAATTTAATAGACTAGAAGAAAGAATATTATCAGCTGTATCAGAACAAATATTAACAATACAAACAAGCTTATCACAAAGAAAAAAAGAAGTTGAAATTTTAAATAAAAAGGTCGAATTAAATAAAAATGTTGGTATATTTGTTACTATGAATCCTGGATATGCTGGTAGATCAAATTTACCTGATAATTTAAAACAGTTATTTAGAAGTTTTGCTATGATAGAACCTAACAAAGAATTAATAGTACAAGTTACATTATTTTCTCAAGGATTTATTAGTGCTGAATATTTGTCTAGTAAAATTGTTTCGCTCTTTGATCTGTGTTCAGAGCAGCTATCGAAGCAACCACATTATGACTTTGGTTTGAGATCTTTGAAGAATGTACTTAATTCTGCTGGTAATTTGAAGCGACTTGCTTTGCAAGAAAAATGGAAAGAAGATATTATGAAGAAGGAAGATAGCGGAGTTGATGGCGATAATGACATTAGCATGCCTGGTAAAAACTCTGATGAAGTGGAGAATGTAAAGAAAACAGCTGAGATGGAGCAAGCATTGCTACTCAAATCGGTATGTGATACAGTATACCCAAAACTAGTTTCAAGTGACATAGTGTTAATAAAAAGCTTGTTGAATGGAGTATTTCCAAATGCAAATATATCATTATTTGAGGATAAAGATTTAATAAATGAAATAAAAAGAATTTGTAAATTAAAATATTATATGCCTGAAGAAAAATGGATAACCAAAATATGCCAAATCAATCAAATAATGAAGCTGCAACACGGTATTATGTTAGTTGGTGGAGTAGGTACTGGTAAAAGTAGTGCCTGGAAAATACTTTTAGATGCATTAGAAGCGATAGATAATATAAAAGGTATGAGTTATATCATAGATGCAAAATCATTAGATAAAGAAGAAATATATGGAAAATTAGACAATATTAATTTAGAATGGACTGATGGTGTATTTACATGTATATTAAGAAAAATAATATATAACTATACACAAACAAATAATAATATAACAAAACGGCATTGGATTATATTTGATGGGGATGTAGATCCTGAATGGGCTGAAAATTTAAATAGTGTTTTAGATGATAATAAATTATTAACACTACCTAATGGGGAGCGTTTACCTATACCTGAAAGTGTTAAGATTCTGTTTGAAGTAGATACATTAAAGCATGCTACTTTAGCTACTGTTAGTCGATGCGGTATGATATGGTTTTCCAGAGATATTTTACCACCTATTGTTTTGTTTAAACACAGGTTAAACAAATTAAAATATGGTAATACTGATTATCCTAGGAAAATAGATATATTAAAATCATTATTTGTATCTAATAGTAATAATGAAGCAGCAGGAGGAGCAATAATGAATGGCGACGGAGGTAAGAAAGGGTTTAGCGATTTTGTTACAGCAGTGGACAATTCAAATGATTATGAAAATAGCGAAATAAGTGATGCTATCAGTGGATCTATTCCTGCTAAAAATATTATGGCCCCATATAATTCAATAGCTTTGAATGAGAATATAATGGGCAATATAATGCGAAGAAATTCGCAAGTTTTTTACGATAAAAGTGATGAAAATATAGATGTATGCAAATTAAAAACAATAGAATATAGATCTATAGAACTAATTAGCGAATATTTTGAAGAAAACGGATTTGTGCAACAATGCTTAGTTGGGGCTGCAAATTTTGAGCATGTGATGGATTATGAATATATAAGAGTGATTGAAAGTACGTGTTTATTAATACAAAAAGGGATAGACAATTTAATTACGAAATATGGTAAATTTAATAATTCTGTATCAGATAGTGATATAGAAAAATATATGTCAAAATGGCTAGTAGTTAGTTTAATATGGGGTATTGGGGGATCATTAAATCTAGAATCCAGAGAAAAATTTTCTAAATATGTGGAATCAATTTGTTCGAGTTCATTGTTACCCTCCGATTTGTCGAAAAGAGGAGAAGATTCATATAATATTGATTATGATGGTGCTTCGGTATCACCATCTCATTTGCTTAATCCATCAAATTTGTCGAACACAAATAGAACAGTGTTAGATTATGAACCTAGTGTTGAGGATGGAGAATGGCACAATTGGAAAGAGCGTGTCGAAATAACAGATGTAGATAGAACTGAAATATCAGATGCAACGCTTATCATTGAAACTATGGACACAATAAGGCATGCAACAATTTTAGAAGGATGGCTAAATTTAAAGAAACCATTTATTTTATGTGGGCCACCCGGTTCTGGAAAAACAATGACCTTAACATCTGTTTTGAAAAAATCAACAGAATTTGATATTGCTGCATTAAATTTTTCATCTGGATCATTACCAAATTTATTATTACAAACATTTGACCATTATTGTGAATATGTTAAAACAACCAGTGAATTAGTTTTAAGGCCAATACAACCAGGAAAATGGTTAATAATATTTGCTGATGAAATCAATTTACCTACCCCAGACAAATATGATACCCAAAGGATTATTATGTTCATGAGGCAAATATACGAATCCCAAGGTTTCTGGAAATATGACTCTAACAATAATCAATGGAATTGGGTAAAAATAGAACGAATAACATTTGCAGGCGCTTGTAATCCCCCAACAGATGCGGGAAGAAACCCATTAAGTAATCGATTTTTAAGACATACTTCAATATTATATGTTGATTTTCCTGGTTATGAATCATTAAAGCAGATATATGGTACGTTTAATAGGGCTATACTTCGCAAGTTTCCTGAAAGTTTACACATGGCAGATAACTTAACATTAGCAATGGTAGATTTTTATGCAAAATTTTCAGAAACATTTACTGTTGATATGGAACCTCATTATATTTACAGCCCTAGAGAATTGACAAGATGGAAATTAAGTATATATAATACATTGGAAAATTTCGAAAAAATAGAAAATAGAGAATTAGTTAGATTATGCATATATGAAGGTTTACGAATATTTCAAGATAGATTAATATATAAAAAAGAAAAGAAAGAAACTGATAAAATAATAAATGAGATATTTAAGTATAGTTTTCCTGATGTGAAAGATGAAGATTTGGAAAGACCCATAATATTTAGCTCATACATAGAAAATAAGTATATAGAAATAAATAAAAATATATTAAAAGAGTTAATATTAGCTAAATTAAAAATATTTGGAGAAGAAGAAGTAAATGTCCAATTGGTTTTATTTGATGAGGTATTGGATCATATCACTAGAATTGATCGAGTGTTAAAATTGCCATTTGGCCATCTATTATTGGTTGGTGCATCTGGAGTAGGAAAAACAATTTTGTCAAGATTTGTTTCATGGATGAATGGATTATCTGTTTTTCAAATAAGGACAGGTAGAAATTATTCAACCGAATTATTTGAAGTAGATTTACGAAATGTTATGAAAAGAGCGGGAATAAAGGAAGAAAAAATAACATTCATATTTGATGAATCAAATGTATTAGGACCTGCCTTTTTAGAACGAATGAATGCATTGCTAGCTAGTGGAGAGGTTCCAGGATTGTTTGAAGGAGACAATTATAAAGCATTAATAAACGAATGCAAGGGTCAATATGGAACGAATGCTGGTTTAGATGAATCAGATATATTTAAAAAGTTTACTAAGCAAGTTCAGAAAAATTTACATATAGTTTTTACTATGAATCCAGCAAATCCCGATTTTGCAAATCGCCAGTCAACATCCCCAGCACTATTTAACAGATGTGTTATAGATTGGTTTGGAGATTGGTCTTATAAGGCATTATTGCAAGTTGCGAGTGAATTTATTTTTAGTTTGAATCTTCCGGATAACAACTTTCACATGGATGATATAAATAGCAAATCCATTGAAGAAAAAAGTAAACTGGATTTCAAAGACAAGAAATATTACTTCTTGTCAAAAGCGATTGTAGAAATTCATAATTCAGTGGTGCATATTAATCAGGTTTTAATGAAGAAGGGAAGCAAATATAACTATATGACTCCTAGAGATTTTCTTGACTTTATAAAACACTTTTTAAAAATAATAGATGAAAAAAGGGAAGAAATATCCGCACAAAAGAAACACTTAAACGCAGGTTTAAAAAAATTAAAAGATACAGAAGTACAGGTAGCCGAATTAAGAAACTCATTAGCAAATAAAAAAAAAACACTTGCTGAAAAGGACATTGAGGCCGAAGAAAAAATGAAACTGATGATTGAGCAGCAAGCGGAAACCGAAGATAAGAAAAAAAAGGCAGAAATATTAGCCAAGAAATTAGATGAACAATTTATTATAATAGAACAAAGAAAAGAAATTGTAAGAAAAGAATTGAGTGAAGTTGAACCTAAATTTAGAGAAGCTGAAGACGCAGTAAAAAATATACCGAAGAAAATTTTTGATGAATTAAGGGCTATGGCAAATCCACCAATATTAGTTCGAAATGCTATAGAAGCTGTTGCTATATTGATTATGAATGAAGGTGACAAAAACGTTACATGGGAAGATGCTAGGAAAATAATGAAAGGACAAGATTTTATAAATAAAGTTTTATACTTAGACAAAAAAACAGTAAAAGCTCAAACAAGTGCACAAATAAAAAAAAAAATTAATAGCCCAGATTGGGATGTTGATAGAATTAACAAAGCATCTCGAGCTGCGGGACCATTGGCAAAATGGGTAGAATCTGTGATCACATTTCTTACAATATTAGAAACAATACAACCATTAGAAAATGAGATAGAAAAATTGCAAGAAGAAACAAGAATAGCAGAAAATCAATATAATGAACAAAAAGAAATAATTTCTGCATTAGAAAAAATATTAGTTCAGTATAAAAATGACTATGCACAATTAATTAGCCAGGTCCAAAGTATTAAGCAAGAAATGGAAATCGTTGAAAAAAAAATTGTAAGATCTATAAATTTAATAGAAAATTTAAAATCAGAAAAGGAAAGATGGTCAGAAACGTTTATAAGTTTGGAAGAAGCTTCCGAAACATTCATTGGAAACTGTCTTATATCTGCTGCGTTTTGTGCATATATTGGTTTTTTTGAGCATTATGAAAGACAAAAATTAAAAAAGCATTGGGGTGAAATTATTAAAATCCATCATATAAAATATCGATATGATTTGTCTTTTATTGAATTTTTATCTAAACCTTCAGAAAGACTACAATGGATAGCAAATAAACTACCAAGTGATGACTTGTCCATTGAAAATGCAATAATAATAAGCAACTATATTAGGTATCCATTAATTATTGATCCATCTGATCAAGCATCTACATTTTTACTTAACCAATATGCTGATAAAAAAATAGTAAAAACGTCGTTTTCAGATAAAAATTTTTTAAAAAATTTAGAAAGTGCAATACGATTCGGATCTACCATATTACTTTATGACGTCGAAAAAATAGATGCAATATTAAATTCTGTTTTGAATCAAGAAACACACAAACAAGGAGGAAGGTTATTAATAGTTATAGGTGATTCAGAAATAGATTTCTCCCCCAATTTTAATTTATTTTTAACTTCCAGAGATGCTAATTTGCAATTTACGCCGGATATTTGTAGTCGTGTAACCTTTTGTAATTTTACCTTGACTCCTTCTTCTCTTCAAAATCAGTGCTTAAATATGATACTGAAAAATGAAAGACCAGATATAGATAAAAAAAGGCGTGATATATTAAAATTGCAAGGTGAATATAAAGTTAAAATCAGAGAATTAGAAGAATCCTTATTATTAGAACTATCTAGTCTCGAAGGAAATATTTTAGATGATGATAATGTTATAACTACAATGGAAAAGTTAAAAATACAAGCTTCTGAGGCATCTAAAGAAGTAAATATAGCAGAAGAAGTTATGATTGAAATAGAAAATGTTAGTAATATGTATCTATTTTTGGCAGAAGGTTGTTCAAAGATATATTTTATTTTACAATATTTATGTAATATTAACTTTTTATATCAATATGATTTGAACTTTTTTTTTAATATAATGAAAGATATGTTACTTGATTACGAATATTTATCCAAAATTAAAAAAACTGATTATGGAGAAAGAATAAAATGTTTAGAGTATTTATTATTTAATTTGACTTACAATCGTGTTGCTAGAGGATTGTTGCAAGAAGATCGATACGTGTTTGCACTTCATCTGTGCTATGTAAAAAGCATAATAAATCCTAAATCATGTTGCATTGATAGAGTATATTTACACCTTCTTCTGAAGGATAGTTATGTGTATGAAGAATCAACTACGATGATGGACATTTCACAGACAGAAGAAGCGGCAAATTATCAAAAGACTTCGAACGAAATTGGGCGCGAGCTTTTACCAGAATATAATGATGAACAAATAAGAAACTTAAACAATTTAATAAAGCATAAGTTGTTTTATTACCTTAAAGATTTGATAGAAAATAACAGAGAAGGGTGGGCAAGTTTATTGCATAGTGATGAGCCTGAATATGTAGTATCATCGCTTATAATACAAAATAAAAATATAAAAAGAAAAAATAGCAGTGCAACGCATCTTAATTCAGTTGAAGAATCCGAGGGTGTCATAGAAGGAGGAGAAATAAATCAAGAAAACCCCATTTCACAATGCTTAAAAGAGGCAATAATTATTAAGGCTGTGAGAGCGGACAAGCTAGATAGGTGCTTTAACAAGCTGATAAATATAATTTTAGGAAAGGAATTTTTGTGGCTACCTGAATTGTCTACAAATGAGTTTGAAAAATATGTAAAGGAGAATGCTTTGGGGAATACACCTATAGTTTTGATAAGCTCCCCTGGCTTTGATCCAAGTAATAAGGTACACCAATTAAGTGAGCATTGTAAAGTTTCATTATCTTCTATTGCAATGGGATCTGAAGAGGGGTATATATCAGCTGAAAAAGTAATAGCCTCAGCTCAAAAATATGGTGGATGGGTTCTATTAAAAAATATTCATTTATCACATAAATGGCTATATCAATTAGAAAAAAATATGCATAGAGCTACTAGCAATGCTGATTTCCGTCTATTTTTAACTATGGAAATAAATCCCAAAATTCCTCCTAATTTATTACGTATGTCATTAACATTTATGTTTGAACCCCCTGTAGGTATTAAATCTTCAATTTTAAGAACATTTTCATTATTTTTAGAAAATAAATGTATTAATGATCCAAAAATAGCACGTTTGAGATTATATTTTATTGTTTCTGTATTACATGCAATAATATTAGAAAGAAGGAGATATACACCTATTGGGTGGACAAAAAAATACGAATTTAGTGACGCTGATTTAACATGTGCCTTAGCTGTAATAGATAATTGGGTTGATAGGTCAGTTGTAAAAATAGGAAATAATATAAGTGAGCATATTGATCCTTGCAATATTCCATGGGATGCTATAAAAAAAATATTAAATGAAACAGTATATGGTGGTAGATTAGATAATATTGTGGATTCTAAAATTTTAGATACTTTTATTGAGCATTTAATGCATTCTAATTCTTTTGAAACTGATTTTAATTTAAATATATCTCATAGTTTATCTAGTAAAGATTTTTTAAAATCCCCTGATTTGTTTAGAAATATACAAGATTATATTAAATGGACAAATAATATGATTAACACAGATATTCCTGCATGGCTAGGATTCGGGCAACATGCTGAGGGTTTATTAACTACTAGAACAAATTTTAGCATCATAAATAAATGGAATATTTTATATAGCAAAAGCTGTTCTGATATGCAAGAGTTGTTGCCGTATAGTCAGGATGAAATTAAATTGGAAGATCAAATTGATGAAATGGATGAAACGGAAAATGCAGACACCCCAGAATATGATACTAAGATTCGTCATATGCGTACAAAGAAACAAAATGAAAGCACTATTTTTATTGATAAAATTTTAGAAAGTTTACCTGAATATATTCCTGATTTAGAAAAAAGTGATGAAAATGTAGGGAATGCTGTCTTCCGATGCTTTGAAAGAGAAAATCAATTATTTAATAACTTATTAAAAGATATAAAAACAAATTTAATACAATTAAAAAGTGTTTTAGAAGAAAAAATAAAATATACAAATAAATTAAGAGCATTAGCTAAGGATATAAATTCATTGAATGTTCCATCCGGCTGGTTACTTCAAACAAATACAAGTATAAACATGAACTTGACCATTTGGCTAAGAGATATTATAAAACGTTTATATCAAATTATTGTTATAACAGTTGAACTTAATAAAAGTTCCGAAGACGAAAAAGGTGCTGCAAAAAGCAATAGTGAAAAATATGGTGAAAATAACTATTCGCATGGGATGGAAAAGCAAACCACACTAAATCGAGGAAGCGCTAAAAAAACAAAACACGAAGACGATGAAAATATAGATAAATTTGTAAAAAGAAATAACAATGTTATATTGTCTCATTTTAGTGCTAGTAAAAAGCTATCCATTAATTTTATATGGCTAGGTGGCATATTTTATCCCCGTGCTTTTATTACTGCAACTAGACAAATGTGTGCACACAAATATAAAAAATCGCTAAATGATCTAGAACTATCTATAACAGTTGACGAAAAGAATGAAGAAAAGTTAATGGAAGCTTTCCATTTTACTATTATTTGTTTGTCCATTGAAGGGGCCCAATGGAGCGACAACGACAGGGTAAGAAACTTTTGCATTCACAAAAAATATAAAATTTACATATATATATAGGAGAGTGCTAAACATTTTTTATATCTGTTTATATTTATATATTTTTACTGTTTTTTCGATATTTGTGCAGTGCCTAATATTATGTGATGAACTGTCCATTGATCTACCCCCAGTAACATTAACTTGGGAAACGAAGGATAGCGTGAACAAAAGAATTAACGAAAGGCCAAACTATTATTATATGGATTTGCCAATTTATTTAGATAAATCAAGAAACTCCCTTATTGGATTTTGGAAGTTTCCAGTCTCAAAAGAAGTTTCTGAGGAACATTGGTATCAAAGGGGTGTAGGAATATTTTTATCAAAATCTTATTAAAATATTGCATTTAAATTTTTTATTTTTGATATATTTGGTAAAACACAAAAAAAATTAAATTATAAGTTAATATTTATGCATATTGTATTTATATATAAAAACATGCACAAATTAAGAAATTTGTTGCCAACCATTAAAATAACTAATACATATTGATAATTTTACAAATATGTGATAAAATTTAAATAAGAATGAAAAATATTTTTTGAATATGGAATTTTAAAGTACATTTATAGAAATGTTTATAATATGTATATGTGTGCGTACGTTATTATGTGTATATATTCTCTCAAACTTCATGATTAATTTAGAATTAGTACTTAAATTTTAGAGTAATAATTTTCTTTTTCATCGGAATAAATAATATAATTTAATGTCGATAAAGTGTAATCATTTTTTTTGATAATATGGTTTGTTCCAGTTATATATTTCATCGTCTGTAAACATGTCTGGCTCTTTTTTTTTAAAAAAGAAATTATTTCTTTTGGGGTTGTTGTATTCGCTAATAAGTATCCAAAAGAATCCCAGAGCAAATCCTTTGAGAAACGAAACGAAGAGTAAAAAAATATGTGTGTATAAATATATAGAAAGAAATATTTTTGCATATTTCAAAGGAATGCATGGCTATTTTATGCATTTGCTTATGTAAGATGTAATGAGAATCATATTCATCCCAATTCGAGTAAAAAAAAAATTGTATAAAAACAAAACATGGAGAATAAAAAAAAAATGAATGAATAAGTAACAATTTATCAATACCGGAAAACCATACGCTAATTTTGAATGCCGGGCTCCCTCGAAGCAATGCAGTTCGTTTAAAGTTTTTTATCTCTTTTTCAAATTTCACTCTTAAATTATTCATGAGTAAATGGTAGATTAAGGATTTTGTATTATAAAATTAAAATATATAAAAGAGTATTTGATAAGGAAATATGTACATTTTCATGCGTACATATATACATGCGATGTAATAGAACAAATTATAAAAAGATAAAACATCAAAGATAATACATATATTTTCCCAAATATATATAGTTAATTAAGTATAGTTTAATCCATTTGTATTAAAAAATATTTTTTTAATACATATATAGAGATGTTTGTTAATCCACCTATTTATTTATATCAGTGCGTGAATATGTGGAATGAATTAGCAATAATATGCAGAAGAAAAAAAAATTTTTTTAAGGAGAACTTTCAATAATTGAATAGAGAAATTTTATGAAATATGACAGAAATATATAATAATGTAAATTGATTTCTCTTCCTTTAACTTCCTTTTTTGTAGTAGACTAAAATATTATTCTGACGAAATGGAGATGATCAGACTTTGCTATTAAAATATATATTCCCACATATAATACATGTATAATTATCAGTATGCGTGGGCAAATTTCGTTGTTCCTTTCTGTTTAAAAGATACCTTCAAAACTACGAAAGATAGTTACGAAGTTGTTCTGAAGTGAAATATTATAAAATAATGTTTTTTAAGAGCAATGCAGTTAAATTATGTTTATCAAATGGAATAAATAAGTTTTCGGGATGTTATAGGAAAATACAATTTTCGATTTTATTGCGCTATAGTTCTTCTTATTTACTGGAGGAAAATGTTGGGATCAATAATTTTATGAGTGATTTACTTGAAATAAATAAAAACAAGTGCAATCGTAATTTAGCTATACAACAGAAGGAGCACAATTTTATACCCAAAGAAGAGTTGCGATGCATTTTTAAATACAAATGTGAAGATTTTCATGTATACGAAATTGATAAAAATAAAAAAATTTTAGATATAGAATATATCAAAAAATTTTGTTATGAAGAAAATGAAGCGAAGTATTCCAATGACTTATTTGAGTCAGAAATAGGAGATACCTCTAACAAGTTCGTGGGTATAAATAAGCGTAACTTGAAAGAAAAAAAACATGGAAATGCAGTAGAACAAATAGATGCACAAAATGAGGAGAGAAGCAATGCAGAAAATTCGGAAACCGAAGAATGGGTTCATTTTGTGCTATATAAAGTTAATAAAGACACACAAGAGGCAATAAGAGAAATAAGTAAAATGTCCGATATCGAAATTAAGGATTTTCATTATTCTGGATTTAAAGATAAAAGGAGTGTATCTACTCAAATAATATCAACAAATGTGCATAATTTAAAAAAAATTCTTGATATTAAAAATTATTATTTTAATAAAAAGATAAAAACTTTACTAATTTGTAAAATTGAAAAGTGTAAAAAAAAAATAGAATTGGGTGAACATAATGGTAATCGTTTTATAGTGGTACTAAGAAATATACAAAATTATGAAGACTATTTAAAAAATCGATTAAATAATATTAAAAAAAAAGGATTTATTAATTATTTTGGTATGCAACGATTTGGAGTATATAGTAATACTTTCAATAAAGGGAAAGCTTTAATATCTCGAAATTATAAAGATTATATAAAGCATGTACTTGACCCATGCATTTTTGAGAAAAAATTATTTTATGGGAATGTAGTAAAGGATAATATAACGATATATTTAAAAAATGCTTGTGATATATATCATAAAAAGGGTGCTATTTTTGCCTATAAGTATTTCACATCCAAGGCGAAAAAATTGTTTGATGGGGATCTTGCTAATGATAATTGTGTAGCTGATTACAATAACAAACTGAAAATAGGAAATAAATCTATGAAAAAATCTCTTTATTCCTTCATGACAAACTCTGAATATGAGGCATTTATGCTTTTAAGGAATTTATATATATATGAAAATAATAAAAGACAAAAACAAAGGAAGAAAAAAATTACCGAAAATATAGAAAAATATGATCAAAATGAAGGAGAAAATGAAATGGATAAACATAAGTTGGAAGAAAAACATAATTTTTATGAAAACGAACAAACATGCGTTAAAGGTATTAGCATGGAAACACGAAGATTCCATATGCATTCATATAGTGCAAAAATATTTAATATGATAACCTCATATAGATTACAAAATTTTGGTTTAAATTTAGGTTACGGTGATTATTTTTATAGTAAAGAAATATGTTCAGAAAAAAGTGAAGTAAAGAATCAACATAATTATATCAGTGTTATATATAATCCTAATAATGCAAAAGACGTTAATATATATAATGTTGTGTTGCCAGTTTTAGGATGTATGCCCAATAGATTATCTTATTTAACAGTTTTTAAAAAACTATACAGAGAATATGCTGGAAAAAATGTGAGATTATCATTTTTAGAAATATTACTTTATTTAATGTATACTTTATATACTGATAATTTATTTAACGCTCAGAGGGATATAGTGATTGACAAATATTTTAGTTATCTAATACAAGATTGTCAAAGTGGGGATAGCGCTGTTCGTGATGCTATTAAATTGTGGGGAGAACGTATTTTAAGAAATTCGATATCAATAAAAGAAACCCTCTATATAATAAAAGAATTTAATTCCTACATAAATTCTTTTGAATATGAATACGGAATGACATGTGTATTTAGAAATATACTTGTGTTGCCAAAAAATTTATATTTTTGTTTTTGTGAATATAATGAACCTAAAGTTAAGTTTATTTCCGATTTGTACAAAATGAATTCAGGAAAACATAGCATATCGAATAAATATTTGGAAAATAAGAGTATAGATATATACGACAATGAAAAAGGAGAAGCTTATTTAAACAGTGAAAACAGCATACACTGTTTTGATCATAAGAAAGGAAATTATATTGAAGAAAAAAATAATCGAATGCAAAAAGAAAAAACTATAATTTACAATCACAATGCTTTAGTACTAAGTTTTAATTTGAGTTCATCCTCATATGCTACAATGTTAATAAGGGAATTGTATGGAAAAAGAAATGAACTTTTAGTGCATAATTTGATTAAAAATTGTCAGCATTACGATAACATGGTGAAGCAGTTAAAGGAATCATTACAATGAACTAAATAAAGCTATTATAAAATGGTAATAAGTAATTATGTTGGGAAAATGGTGATAGTGTTATTCGTGTTATTCGAATTACTGCTCTTTAATTTGGTAATTTTTATTTTTTTGACCCCAAAACGGGAATATTATATATTTGAAATAATTTTCCATAAAGTGTGCATAAAGAGATAAGTGGCGAAATTCACGAAACCTACTATATGCATATATAAATGAACATTATATTGAATACGGTTTTGAAAAAAAACTGAGAAAACAACTTAAAATTTATTAAATTTGTTATTATATTATTTATTTCTAAAAGTTCTATAACATAAAAATATGTGAAGAAAATGATACTAAATATGTAAATAGACACTTCTTCACACTATAATGATAAACATGCATGCGATAAAAAAAGTAACACTAAAAAATTGTGAATATGGCATATCCTTTGCCAACTTTGGCACATATATGAATGTAGTATTAAATGTAATACATGAAATTCAATTAAAAGAAAAATATTTACGTATATGTGCATATCCATATATACATGCAGGATGCGTAGCATTAGCCTAATTGTGCATCTCACATAAAATCTATGAATATGTCCCTGAAGCAATCGGTAAACTGATCTACCATATCGGCGTTATCAGACTGCGACTTTAATACCCAATTAATGGAATATTCTATCTTGTTAAAAATAAATTCAATGAATACATAATGTTTTGTGTAAAATTGTGAATACATATAAAACTTAAGGCATTGATCGATTTCACCAGATGCCAAAATAATTATGTTATATCTCGATATTAATTCATCTAACGATTCTAATTGTAAATTGTAATAATTTTTTCTTAAAAATAATTTTTCATTATTCTGTTCTGGTAATAAATTCCATTGTTCTTGGTATTCTTCTGGTGTTATATTTTCTGCATATATTAAAATTTCTTTTAATTTTTCAAAATTATCTGAATCAATCATATCTAGCAGTTCAAGCGAAGGTCTTTTTTCTTCGGAAATGGTATCATTGTTGGTGGGGGTACGCATTTTAGAGCTGTTCCGGTTCTTATATTGGGAATTAAATGTGTTTTTATTGTCATTTTTTGTATTGGGACTATGATTATTTTTTTTAATAGCACTAGGTGAATTATCTAAAGGGTACATACTTTCGCCATGCCCTTTATAATTGTGAATATTATTTCGATGGCTATCAACATTTTCATCAGCGCTGATGTCGTTTCCAACTGTCCCTACATCATCATTTATATTGATCAGGTTGGTGTTCTGGTTATTATCAAGATGTGAAGCAGCATCATCACTGACGCTATGAGAAATTTGGGGGTGATCAACGTGATCATATTGCTCGTTATAGTTATTAATTTCCCTATTATTGTATAACTTGTTATGGCTATGTTCCTTATTTGCATCACAAGCTTCACCAGCGTCGCTACCACTATCATTATATGTATTGGTGCCATGAGTATTTTCTTCAGGGTCATACACAGCACTAAAACATATTTTTGAATATTGAATATGCTTGTTTGTAGGATATTTATATAGTATTGATAAGGTATTAAACTCATTATATAATTTATCTAATAATGTATTTTCATTAGATTCACAAAAGTTAGTTACCAAATTTTTTTTAGCTGCAATAATATTAAATGCTTCTTCATAATTATAATATAAAAGTTTATAATAGAAAAAAAGTTTATCAGTAAGTTCGGGATATTTATAATTATTTAATATATTTTGAAATAAAGATACTAAAATAATTTTCATTTCAGATGGTCTTCTATATAAAACTTTTAGGCAAGCCGTTAGCAATTCTAACATAAATATATATGAGCAATCAGTTAGATTTACATATTCTTCTAAAATGTATGGTGCATTTTCTATATATTCACAATATTCTCCTATTATCCATATATAAGAAATTATTCCTACATCATCAATTAATTTGTTGTCATGCTTTATTACTTCTTCTATTATTACCTTTGTATATTCATCATATTTTCTTAATATATTTCCCAGCATTTTTATAGTGGCTCCACATATATGTGGTGATTTCATTGGTAAAAAGGAGCATAATGCAAGATCTACAACTCTAGAAATCGATTTAGGTATTTTCAAAGCAATACACCCAATTGAATAAATAGATTTCTGTGCTATGTCAACATTGGAATCGGATATATACTCGCTTAATTCGTTTGTTATGAAAGAAACATTATTCTAAAAGTACAGAAAAATAAAAAAATATATAATGATAATAACAACAATAGTAATAATAACATGAATCATAAACGAAAGGAGGAAATAAAACCATCCCTTCGAAGCATTAGAAATAACATATACATAAGATTATGGATATGAAACATTAACAACTGAGGCATTTCTACTAATGTGTATCTTACCTTGGAGGAAATTGCAACAAGGATATCTAACTTGATGTCCTTTATATAGGTGGGGTCGTTGTATCGAAAAAAAAAGTGCTTATAGTCATAATCAAAGATGTCGTATTTTAATTTATTAGACTCATGCAATAATATATACGAATGCAATAAAATAATATATGATATTTCATAAGAGGATGTTGTAATTAATGTAAGTAAAGGCTCTTTCATTCTATTAAAAATTTTAATTTGCAAATCAGTATCATTAGCTGATAAATTAAGAAAACACTTTAAACACGCTAAAAATACGGTTGTTGAATAATCTCTTATATGATTTTCTAATATGTTCATAATATCAAACATTTCATCTTCATCTTCTGGTATATATGTGCTAACAATATTTAATATTACACATTTTCCCCATTCATTAAAGGTTGATATTTTATTTAACATATTAAATATAATTTCTTTATTTACTTTTAATCCACCTTCATCTGCTAATATTTCATTTAATGCGTGGACTGAATTAATTATGCATTGAGAATCTTTATCAAGTAATTTATTCTTTAATATTTTTATAACATCATTTTTTATATTTATTTGTGGATTCATTTTAATTAGTTTTATACAACTTATAATTGCTATTCTTCGGACATAAGAATTTTTATCGTTTAACCCGTTAAATAATGGCCCTTCGATGTATTCGAATAAATTATTAATTCTTAAATTGCAAAAACTTCGTAGTGCTAACCCTCTTATTATAGGATCGTCATCTTTGCTATCCTTCTGTAATGTGTTGATTGTGAGCAATGATAATTCGGAGTTTGTTTCTGTTGTTGCAAAGTGGAAAAACATAGAAAATAATAGATATAAATGACTAAAGAAAAAACAAATAGGAAGCTAAAAGGGCATAAACAAAAATAGTGCAAAGATAAAAATCTAAGCCAAATTATAATCTAAATTGTGATATAATGGTGGCAAAAAAAATGCGCATGGTCATAGTGAATAAATGTCTTACCTGCATAGTTGTTCAAATATAAATATATCATTTTTTTTTGTATTATATCATTTGTACTAGACATCATAATAATTTCAGGAAATAATTTGGATACATCGATACCTAATGTCATATATGCTATGACCTTTTTTAAAACCTCTCTCTTTTTTTCGTCATCTTTTTCTTGAGGCAATTTTCTTAAAGCTTCTTTTAGATTATTAATCTCGCTCTAAAATGGGAACAAAACAAATAATCATAATATGTAATACAAGCTTTGTAATGCATTTTATATATAATATGAAAACTCAAATAAATATATAAATGCAAAAATACATTTATGGTAATGACTTGGTGCATGCTTGTATTCACATTTTACGCATATATATTTTTCTTTTTAGCATTCTACAAAATATTTTGGAATTTGTTTTTTTTTTCTTATTTACTTGGCCAGGAGACATATCAAAGGAGTTTTAAGCATCAAATGAAGGAGTGTAGTATTTAAGTATATATAGTAAATTGCAATTCATCACAAAAAAGAATCACTTTCTCTATTTTTATTTTGTAGCAAATAGATATATGCCTAAATGTTTAGGTATGTACATATATATGTACAAATAAGTATTCATGCTTTGATATTTAAGTATATCTATTAATTATATTGGTGTATAATATAACCAATTTTATATATTCCTATAATTAACTTGTGTCAACAAATTAAAACAGCTTTTTAATTACTTTTTGTTTATTTAAATGTTAATACAAACTATAAATATATTTGCTAAGCATAAATTCCCCTACTTAAAGAATATATGCAAAGCAATAAAATAAACTTAAAAAAATACATGTATATGATATAATATGTACATGACGCCATAAAACTTTTTTATCATCTTATTTCATACTTATGATTAAAAGATGTTTTTCTCTTAAAATGTAATATGAAAAAACAAAAAGAATAAAAAAAATATACCTATTGGTATTTTTTTTCAAGAATATTTCTTCAGTAAAATAGTAATATAAAATGAAATGGATAAATAAATAGTAATAATATAATATTTACATCATTTTAATTTTCAATATATTTCATTCTATTTTTTTTCGTATTTTTTCCTAAGCATTATTGATTATTTTCCTTGTGGAAAATATGGCGTTATTTTAATAAAAAAGCAATACCTATATATATATAGGTATCCATGTATATTGTTGTGTATATTTTATGGATACTGTTATTTAATTTTTAAGGTGTACATATATAAAAAAATTTATATTCTTTGGTTAGTTATATATTATGTTGATTTGCTTTGTTTTAAAAAGGATACCAAAAATTTTTTTTTAAAGTAATTTGAAACAATTGCAATGTTCGGAACTCATCGAACCTGTTTAGCTGTAATTATATAAAAATAATAAGGCAACATATAAAAGGAATGGTTTTAAGTATAAATCGGCAATTGAATTAAATTTAATAATTTATTAAGTTAATTAAATTTATCAAAATTCGGGAAAACAAAAATTAAAAAATATCTAAAATTATGGCAACATGGTGAAATGAATAAATTATATACAACGCAACCTTGAAGTTAATATTTTGGATATTCATTTTTTGTATTTACTTTTTTATTCGCATTATATATATTTCTATTAATCACTATTGTGTATATTGCTTTAAGTGAACATATAAAAAAATATAATCAACATTTTTTATAACGTGAAGTTTATATGTGCCTCTTTTTTTAGTAATATCCTTTTGAACGCATAGCCAATATCCATAATGCTATATATTTATCATTTTTTACAATAAATGCTAAAATGTAATATATATACACAATTATGCGTGTGTAAATATTGAATATACCCTCATAGTATTAAAATAATTTCCGTGAGTTATTAATTTGTTAAAAACACTTGTTCTAATTAATGTACTTAAATTTTTAAAGGTTGTAAATGCATCATGGAATTTATGGAAATGGGACTAATATAGAGTATAACAACGGTGTAAGAAATTTACACAATAATAATTTTATTTTTTAGCTCTATATTAAAGTAAATTTTTTTTTTTATTTATTGTTAACTAAAAAAACGCTAAGGTAAAAAATCCCTTTGTTAAAAAAAGAAAAAACGCATTTTAATAAAAAATCAAATAATTGAGCATTTTATAATAAGATTATTTCGTTTCCTCTCTTAAGAATGTAAAATTAAAATTTTGATTCAACATATATATTTACTAAAATGTAATGCTAAACTTATGAAAATTGGTAAAAAAATAAAGAAAATATCCACATTAATTATATAAATTTCCTTATAAGATGTTACACAATTATCTATGTTATCATGTGTAATTTTATAAAATTACAAATAAACTTAATAGTTGAAAGGTCATTAACACAGGTACTAATTTATTAGTAGAAGTGTGTTAAAAAAAAGGTGAAATTAAGAAAAATTTGATTAAGTATATGGGTCATCATGCTGCAATTAATAGTTTCTCTATGAATAGATAATTCGCAAAATATATAGTTATTAGTAATATAAAGTATATAGATTAATTATTATAAATTTTTAAATGTGTAAAAAAATTCACATAATTTTAACTTTTCTTGCATTGCTATATTTTTTTACTAATTTAATTTTTGTGTAAAATTGTATAAAACAGGAGAAATAAATTGACAACTATAACATTACAATAATTCGTGTTATAACAGTGGCAAGAGTGCTATTTTTTACCATTTTAATTATGTTATTTATTTGAGTTATTTTACATAACCTAATTTGAAACTTTTATTTTATTTGCAAAAACGTAATATATGATTTTTCCGAAATTTTGGGGAAATGGGGATTTATAATAGCTATAAAATTGTGCTAAGGATAATAATTTTTTATGTGTATTAAAAAAAAAAAAAAAAAAATTATTACCTTTTTATTATAAATCACACCATAGAATATACTTTTTTTTTGTGTGTGTTGGTGAATAGAGAAAAAACACGTGCTATTTTTATACATAGAAAATTATTTTCTTTAGTTTCTTTTTTTAAAGCGTTTATCTAACCTAATAATAATTTATAGATATTTTATCAAGCCGAAAGCACACATAAAATTGTAAAATTTTATTTATATAATATTTAATTAATTATATTAATGTGGAAAAAGTATATAAGTTTTTTTTTATTATATAATTTATTTTGAAACACGAATGGGCAAACTGCTGCTATTATAATGTTGTGTATACAAAATAATTAATTGCATTTTTCATTTATATTTTTAATTCGTAATATATCTATGCAATTTTAAGATTAAAAGAAACCAATATTTATATATAATGTAATTTATATGTGAAATTTTTAAAGAGGCTATTGGCTATTATTAAAAATATAGGAGTTTTTAAAAATTTCCATATATTTATAAATGCAAAAAATGGCAAATTAAGTGGGCTTACTTTTCCACTAATTGCATAAAATGTTATACATGTTTAGTTATAAAGTTTGCAAAATTAAATATATATAAATGTGTATACAAATTCACAAATTTAATGAAATATAAATTATCTATTAATGCATATATTGTTTGTATTATTTGCATTTATATGTTGTGCATTTATGTAAAAACATGCAGTGTTGAAAAAAGCAATATTTTTTATATGAGGAAATAAGCTGTAATGTATATTTCACCAAATTAAAAAAGGAAATGTCAGAGAGATTGAATCAGGCGAAGAAGAGAATTATAAAAAAATAGGAAACAAATATATGTTTATGTGTTTTACGTGCATTTTTTATATTGATTTACATATTATATTTTTTAGGTGAAAAATATATTATATACATTTACAAATAACGTATGTTGAAATTAATGCATGCAATTGGATATTTGCATTTATGTTTTAAAAATTTTCACACAATCGTTATTTCCAGATATTTGTTTTCATGCTAACTTTATATTGTTATTAAATGTACATTATTTATTTTTTACACAAATATCGAAATGTTATATATATATTAAATTATGTTTTTATTTTTAAATTTATGATATATTTTTGTGTTATACATTTCTTTCATATTGTCATGCTCTATTTACATGTACATATTACTAAGTAATCTTATAAGAATAGTAATAAACTCCCTTCATTTCAAAAAAGCCAAAACACAATCGCTTTAAAATAATTAATCTTATACCTATACATATATATATAATACATGATCCATAGAGAGTATACACTTATCTTCACATGTGCATGTATTTACATATTTTGATATATGTATATTATTTCATTTCCATATTTATTATACCTTTCTTTATATATAATAAGCTAATACATATATCTCTATATTTTTATTAATTTTCTTATATTTAATTAAAGAATCACATTAATTTTTTTAAATTGTGAAATGTTACACCAGGAAAATGCATAATGCTCACGTAATTAAAATTTCTTGAGAATTGCATATAGCTATTATATATATAGTTTTTCATTATATATATTATGAAAATTGTCTTTATAAGTTTTTAATATATATTTTTAATTCTTTTTAAATAAGTTTACACTACTTTTTATTTTATAATTATAAATGCAATTATATGTATAAGGTATACATATGTGTATATTACTTATGTCATTTTTATACCATATGAATTAATTATAAGATCTTTTATTATTTTTAATACATAGAGTTACAGCCCTTTTTAAATTAAATACACTACTTGATTTATAGTATCTATATACCACTATCATTGTTTTTTAAGAAATAAGTGTAAAAGTGAATAACAAAATAGTTAAAATTGCTTAAAACAGAGCATGATTTAATGTAATACATGTTTACACATCCACGAGAGAAATAACAAGATTTAAACTCTTTTAATTTTAAAGCCATACACATATGTGTATGATGTGTGTATATATGTATTGTTTCACTTTCACTATTTGCATATTAAATTAATTTTTTAATTTATTAATAACATATCTATATTTAATTATTTTAATTTTACTTTGGCAAATAATGTGTAAGCACTATGCATAAAATAAATACATAAAATTGTATGTGAAGTATATCTGTATGTCTATACATATACACCTACATACTAATTAATTTATATGGAAGATATACATCGATACACATATATCAGTTGATATATATACATGTTGTTTTCATCTTTCATTTATTTATGGCTACTTAAGTATATAGATATATTTTTATTATAATACATGTGTGGATACATTCTTAGTTCATCAAGATCGGCATCTTTTGAAACTAGTAACACACATTTTAATTTTTTTTTATCATTTAAAATCTATTTTTAATTTTTTTAAAATATTTATATTTTACAAAATGAATCAATAAGATTCATACGAACTTGTGTCAATTTATATATGTGCATATGTTAAAATGTATTACATTTGCATATTATTTTAAAACGATAATATATATAGAAGCATAGTTGTAAATTCATCAAATGCTGTGTAATTAATAAATACACATTAATAAATAAAATAATGAATAATATGATTATTTTATAGCTTTTTTTAATGGCTATTATTATTTTATTTATTTATTTTTGAAATAATTCAAATATGAGCATAGTAATTCATTAAACAAAATAATATGTTTATATATTGATATTAATTCAAATTGAATTTATTTTTATTATGCATATATATAATATATGTCTTTATTCTCAATTAAATTTGTAATTGCATCTAAAAATAACAAACGAATTTGAAAGAAATCTATTTATCTTTCAAATATATATCCATGCATTTATAGCACACAGCACACACATATATATTATCTCGAATTGTTGTAAAATAAATAAAACAACAGTATAGCAGAATGGTATCAATTGTAGATAATAGCGTTTTAAGCAAATATAATATATTTCCCCCAGAGTGGAAATTCGAAGATCAAGTTAGAAATAATGTAAAGAACATTAAACTGATAGATATTAAAAATAATGAGCACAAAACATTAAGAATACCAAATTATTTGTTTTGCTTTTTAAAGCATTATTCAAATATTAATTCAAAATATTCAAGGAATAAAATAGATAACCAATGTGAAAAAAACGAAGAAGCACCATATTTATTTCATATCGATGGTAAAGTTTTTTATGGATATGAAATATCATTATTTGTCTTTTTAATTGAAGAGGATATTGAATTAAAATATTTCAATAAAGAGCACAAGGAAGCTAATTTATCAAAAAATAATATGACTAATACATTATATAATTTAAATGTTAACAATCATATAAAATATAAAGAAGATAATAATAGAGAAATATTAAAAAGTTGCTTTGAAAGAACAAACTGTTCTTATATATTCCAAAAAAATAACAACACTAATAATAATGCAATATATTTTGATAAAATAAAAAAATATGAAAATAACGATGCTAATGAAAACTATCCCGAACTCGTTAATTTATGTAATATGAAATATGATTCCTTCCTATCATTTTTATTTAAAAACTCCAATTTTCAAAAAAATAATGAAAGCAATTCAGGATGTTATTATATAGAGCAATTTAATGCGTATCTTTGCACAATACTTGATCCGGTAAATGAAAAAGTTATTTTAAGTATATACCCAATAAATAAATGGGGTTTAAATGAAAGCATAAACAAAGCTCTTAATTTTATTCAATATGAAGATTACATTAAAAAAATAATAGAGAAAATCAAATATGATGTGATAAATGTGAAATCCAATTTAGATAAAATGGAGATAAATAATTTGATTAATGCATTCAGTATATACAAGGACAGTAACACAAGCAACCATAATAAAAATAATTTATTTTATGGCAAAGAAATTAACACATCATTAGAGCATAACACCATGCACAATATGAAATCCAACGTATTTTGTAATACTGTTTGCCACTCTATTTATCCTTTTAAATATACTTCTTTAAAAAAACACATCAGGAGCTATACATCTTTATATACAAATAAAAATTTGAAGAAAGGAATTAAACGAATATTATCATCGATGATATGCCTCTTTGAAAAGGGAAGAAAATTAAAAACAATATCAAATGTAAGAAAGTCTAATAATCCTATTCGAAAATATAGAAATGCCATTAATATAAGCACAAAAATGGAGCGTTCAAGAAGTAACTCAGTCTTAAAATCCGCAGATATGTATGGTAATAAAAATGATTCTCTAATAATAGATAGTTTATCTATAAAAAAAATGAACCAGTGTGTGGAAGATTATATTGTTTTTACATTGCACAAATTTAATGTGAAAAATAATTTGCGTTTTAGAGGAAATGCTATAAATATAATAAAAAGAAGATTAAATAATTATTTGATTAGAATGTATCTTGGATTTAATAATAATTCTAGTGCAAATAAAAAGTGTAATTATGAAAATGACTTTTTTGAAACATTTTTCTTAAGAACGATTTTGTGTTTAGAGGATATTAGAAACAATGTAAATTCTGGAAATTGGAAAAATTGTAGTTCGAAGATGCTAGAAAACAAATTTGATCAAATAAACGATGTTTTTGATAGTAAAGAAAAAGGATATAAATTTGAAGAGGGATCATATCGTGTTAAACAATGTGGTGAAAATAGTGAATATCATGAAGGTAGCAATAATGGAACTAATAGCGAGCAGAATAGTGATGGTAATAGTGAAAGAAATAGTGAACGCAATAGCGGAAGTAATAATAGTGGAAATTCTGGGGGCCATCATGATGATAATAGTGGTGATAATGGAAGTAGTAGAGACAGCAATAACGATGGTAGCAACGATGATGATAATGGAAGCAATAATAATAACAATGATGACGATGATGATGATGAAAATGAAGAGAATGAGGAAAATGATGACACTAATAATGATGAAACTAGGGACCATGATTATAGCAATGAAAATGAAGGGTATAGTAGTACTAATGAAAATAACATAATAAAGGATAAATTTAAATATGTTGATAATTTTGATTGTGAAAATATTGATTCGAAGAAAATATTAAATGGGGAAATGCCTAATTTTAACAAATATCCATTTAATGGAAATAAAAGTGAAATAAGTACAAATTATTTTGAAAACAGTTGTAACATTAGCGCAAATAATAGTAATAATGGATATTATGAAGAAAATCACCATATGTTTTTAAACAGTGATGAAGGTTTAACAATAACCAGTGTTAATATGCCGAATGCCAAAAGTAATTCGAGGGACGAAGAAATAACGTTTGGAAATTTAACAAATGAAAATTGTCATAGTGATAATGGATATAATAATATGAACACATATGTTGAAACCTACTTAGATAATAATAAAGCGCATAATACTAGTGATGCTAAAAGGGATTCATATAGCACAAATGAAGAGCGAATTTCAAATAACTCCCTTGATGACAACAATAAAATGAAAAGCGATATATATAATGAAAATGATTTAATGTTTCACGGAAATAATATAAATATTAAAAATGAATTAATAAATGGTGATGAGTCATATGAATCTAACCTATTAAGAATGAAAGGAAATCTATTAAATATTAATAATAAAGATTCAGATACATGTGTTAAAAAAAAAATAATAAAAAAAAGAAATAAAACAAAATTGGAAAGAAGTAGCAAAAGTTTAGATGAAGAAAAAAAAGAAGTTTTAAATAAAGTATCACAAATAACAAGAGTTGGTGGTGTTTGCTTTGATAAAAATAGACAAAGGTGGATAGCCCATTGGAAAATTGACGGAAAATACCATAAGCATTATTTTCCTATAAGCCAATATGGATTTGAAAATGCTCGAGAAAGAGCAATAAATTGTAGAAAACAAGCTGAGAAGCTTTTCAATTTGCCCGAAATCCAGCCAAGAAATCGATGGAATCAAGTAAAAGTTAATGGCACATCTCATATTAAAAAAGCGTCGAAATTGCCACGTTGTGAAGGTGTAGCTTATGATGAAATGTCACAGAGTTGGGTAAGTACATTTGTTGTACATAAAAAATTTTCTATCGATGAACTAGGTTTTTATGAAGCAAGAGATAGAGCTATTTATTGCAGAAGAGCATTTGAAAAAATAAATTCCGAAGAAGATTATGAATTTTTACTTAAACAAAGATTAGGTTTAACAGAAGAGGAAAAAGAAGAGTTAAGCGCACTATTCGATTTTGATAAAAATGCATTGGAAAAAATGGATGCAGTAGGAAATACCGTAAATGGCAATAAGATAAAAAGTAATATGCACAATATGAAAATCCAAGATAATGCTGATTATTCACCTATGGACAATCATAATAATATGGAGCAAGCAAAAACTACTAATAATAATAACAATATGGAAAGTAAAATATCAAATGAACAATATTTAAAAATCACACAAGAAGCTATTGAAATGATTTTAAGCAACATAAAGCATAAATCGTTACCAGAAATTAAACATAAATTAATTGATGTTGAAAAATTTGAAAATTATAATACACTAATTGATAAGCATTTTAAATTTGTTACTTCTGTCACAAATATATCTCAATTGCAGCCTTATATATCTTTGTTCCATAAATTTATTATTTACCACACATTACCACATAATGTATCTTTGAAAAAACAATTATGCATTATTGAGGCATTAGAATGGTCTTCCTTTTTTTCTGGCGAAGTTAACCATAAAATTGATTAAATTGTAAGACGGCATAAAGGGATGGAACAAAAAATAGCCACGCGCACGTACATATGCATGCGTGAGGGATCACGTGTGCTATACATCCGCACTATATATATAAGTTTAAACACTTTAATTTTTTACAAGTGAGGCATATTTTGCCTTTATTTTATAAAAACATGTTTTTAAAGTATACAAATTTTTTTTATTTATTTACATGTTTTTTTATTCATTATTATATTTATTGTCAATTACTTTTTTATTGTATTTTTTTAACAAATTAAAAGTAATACCTTATGTGTATGTGCATATCTAATACACACATTTTAAAAAACACGGAATAAAATAATTATAATTACTTAAAAAATAAATTTAGCTTTAAAAATGGGGATAAGGAAACACGTTTTTAAAAAAATATGCCTGCATACTTTCTATTGAGATATATTTTGAAAGTTATTGCATGATTTATTATTTTTTTGTAGGGAATAAATAGCAATGTGTAACATGCTCCATAATACATGATAATATACCACAAAACTATAGTGCATCAATTACGCTAAATAACTAATTTGGATGCTTATATCTTTCAGGGCAAGTATTTTGCCTAATATATTATAGTATTCCGAATATTTTATATTTTTAAAAATAAGCATTTAAATGTAACGAAATATCTTTATTGATTAATGCATAAAACATGATAAATTTAAATAAAAAATGCCGAGGATCGTAAATTATGGTGATCATATATTATTTATGTTACACATTTTACATTTTTTATAGCGACTTTGATATATGAAAAATAAAGCAATTTTTTACTTCCAAATATTGAAATTCATTAGCACATCACTTTAAATGAATTTTGTTTAAAGAAATATATTTATATATATAACGATAAAAAAAAGATAAATATTAAAAAGGTTTAACAAATATTTTAGAATAGAAATAATCTGTAAATATATATTTTTTTTCTTTAATGCATTTGCTTTAATACATATTAAATGAGTATTATTCAAGTTAATGTCTTTTCTTTATACATTAATTAGTGCTCAAAAGGGTAAAGAAAGCGCCTGATACAATATATTTTCCCATTATTTGTTTTTTTTTAATACACATAAACTATTGTCTGTACTTATTTGCCTATATTGAAAAATCCAAATGGCACTGTGCTGTAGGAATGTATCAAACCAAATAAAAGGTATACAATATAAAATGTGGGTGAAAAGGCGTTAAATAATTTTATGCATTTTATGTGCAAATATGTATAGCGTATAATATATAATTTATAACATAATAATATTAATAAAATGTATTACTTTTCATATTGTTGCATTATTTTTAATTTATTTTATTTGATTATATAATACATTTATTTTAAAATTCTATTTAAAATATGATGTATAATTCTAATTATTTATTGTGAAATGCAATTTTAAAAGACAAAAGCATTCACATTTATATCATATTGGCAGTATACTTTTCATTAATATTGTCCATTTATATAAATTAACGTAGTTCATTTTGTATTTTTTATTTTATTATTATTCATGTAACAATATATATTTCATTAACTTAAAAAAATATATTTTCTATATTTAAAAATAGATATCGTAATGAAACTAAAGCAAATGTATTTGCGTAATTGGATCGTCGAATAGATTAACCGTGCATGTGCATGGGGATATTTCTATGTATCTATTTGGATACATTTTTATTCCTATTTTTTAAATGCTCTGTATTATGTTTATTTTTTATTTCTTTTCATTTAGACAATATTTTGCATTATTGTAAAATAAATTATTGGTTGTTGATTAATTCGATTTTTATAATTGATTTTAGTATATTTTCAAAACTATATTTCGATAATATCGATTTTACATCTTTAATTATATTCTTTAGATTTTTATATATATTAGAAATTTTGTGCATCTGTGCATAAATAATAACAACTATGCAAACTAATGTATTGTATTTTTATATGAATTCAGATAAATGATATTTGTACTAATTTATGTATAGTTTAAAAATATAATAATAAATAAATAATACGAAAAATATTTAAATTTATTTTATATCCATCATGTCAGATAATAAAGGAGCTTATTTAATTTTTGATAATGCGTCAAACGGGTCGTTATTTATTGCATGGAAGAAAGAGAAAGTAGAGAATGCTTTGCTATATATAAAACCTACGAAAAATGTTCCAGAATTTAAATTTACCTGTAACAATGGAAAATATGAACTCATTAGAAATTTACAGGTTATTATTTAAGAAAGATAACATAAAATATAATAATGATATTGGAATTTTCACTTATATTTATGTTTTTTCTTTTTTTTGTTTTCATTTTGTAGTCGGATAAAAAGATATTTTTTTCAGGAATTTGCCAATTTATCAAAGAGGCAAGAGATATAAAAGGAAAAATAACATTATTACCATACTTAGAAAATGGATTCCCTATAAAAGTTAATATATATTTTTTAAAAGGAAACAATGTAAGTTTTTAAACATTAAAACTATGTAACTATAATGATTCTACGTGTCTATTATATTCACTCTAATTATTTTACATCGTTTTTAATTTTTCAAATCTCCTTTTCATTATATTTTGGGAGATATATGTGATCATATATAGCTTTGTATGCATGTGTATTTTGTTTATTGTGTAAGTATATACATACGCGGATTTTTTAATGATATAATTCAGGTTGTTCAACTTAAATCCGGAGAATCGTTCGATTTAGAAGGCGTCGATGCATCGACAGTTTTACCATATGGATCAAGTTCGTTACAAGTCAAAACAATGTCCAAGGACATGTTTGTGGGTAAAGGGAATTCTGAAGGCGCTAGTATTTCTTTCTAGGAATATTTACCATTTATATATATTTTTATCTTTATATTCTTTTATGGACATATAAATTAAATTATTTAAAAAATAACCACATCGTAAAAAGTGCTATATGATGCTGCCGCACTTGAAAAATAAACGTGCGTATAATATTAATTATTTATTTATGTTAATTATGCCTGATGAACGAATTTATAAAAAATATATCCTCAAAAAATAATGTATTACAAGTATATTATGTAAAGGGGTATTTCAATCCTTTTATTAGTTTTTATGTGCATACATTTTTATATATAGAAACATACATAATAAAAAGAGTATATATTTTTTTAATTTATAGTATTTCATTGCATGTATAATATAAATACATATATTAATTTATGTATATAATTATATAAGTTAATAAAAATATTTAATTATTAATGCTCTTAATTTATATCGAAAAAAAAATATAATTATTTATTACAATAAAAATAATATTTATTATTGAAAACTATAAATAATAAGCGGGCATGGTCTAGTGGTTATGACGCCTGCTTTACACGCAGGAGATCCCGAGTTCGATCCTCGGTGCCCGTATTTTTTCATATAAAAAAAAATGGGTAATAATACATAAAAAAATTTATATGTTTATTTTTATGTAAACGAAGTTAAATCCATTTGAAGCATAAATTATTACTTTATACTACATCATTTGGTTATGCTTTTTATTTATCAAATGTTTTTTTTATTTGAATAATTTTAATTTGCTATATCAAACCTCGTTCTTTGAAATTAATATAATAATGATAGAAATGCCAAAAGAATATAAATGGAGAATATGAGCATATTATAAAGTGTGGAAATTGAAACAATATGATTGTAAAGGTTACTATTGCATTAGCATTAATGATAAGGATTAATCTTTTACGAAACCATATAATTTTCCGTATAATAATATATAACATAATTTAAGCTTGGAAATATATATTTTTGCTTTATTTATTATTATATTTTTTTAATTAAGCTTCAAGTAATTAAACTGGTTAAATAATATTTATAATAATCTTTTATATAATGATTGCAAATATAAAAAAATAAATTAAAAGAAAACAAATTTTTATAATATATTTTTTATATATAAAACAAGCCACCTGGGAGGATCGAACTCCCGACCTTTGGTTTACAAGACCAACGCACTGCCACTGTGCTAAGGTGGCAATGATAATTTGTTGTGATAAAACTTTATTTTTTTAATATTATAATGCATATTATTTTGATGCCTCTTTTTTCGCACTTTTTTTATGATGCGCCAATATTTGTGTTATGCTTTTTATTTTTTTAATATTTCAGAATTTTCTAATTATTTATATAGAAGTTTAGTAATATTAGTTTTTTAAAATAAACAAATTTAAATAAATACAATAAAAAATAAAAAAACAATAATAGCAATTTAGTGCTATGTGTATCTTTTTATTATTACAATTCGAATAAATTAGCATTTATTATTATATAAAGTATAGCATTTTTTTAGTAATTAAATAATATAGCATAATAGGAAGTGTAGAAAATGCCCAATATGTGCAATTTTTGTTTTTTATTATTAATTTAAATCAATAAGTAAATTAATACTTGTTATGAAATAATTAAAAATTAATAATCAGGTATTGGACAATTGAATATATATTATTAAACTAATTATATCTATTATAAATATGTTTTGGGGTAGGAGATACTGGAGTATTTATATTTCAATAATATGATATATTAAATGTTGTATAATTAGATTCATTTATATATACGTTTCTACGTGGTTGAATCCGCATATATTATATATGTATATTATAGCAAAAAATAAAAGCTTTTGTATTAGAGCATATATATCGAAATTTATTATTTATGCTAATTTTGTTTATTTTTTTTATTAATTTATTTTTTATTAGTAAAATTTAAGAGTATATATAATATGCAGGAATATAAAATTAATTACATATGCGTATTATTTCGCTATATAAAAGATTGATTTTATAAATAATAATAAATATAGAATTAATTGTTCAATATAATTTCGAAAATGAGGATGCAAAGATATATTGGTTGTCGTTTATGTGTACAAAAAATTAGAAAAACGGATAAATTGTTATAAATATGCATACTTATTATATTTTATGCATTTTAATTCTTAAAATTTTGTCAATTAACAATAATATTCAATAAAGCGAAAGATTTACGCTACTATTTAAATATTATTATTTATTTGATGCTTAAATCATAGTAGATTTACTCGTAATTTTCGATAATCTGTTCTTAATTTAATTAGCTTTATGGTAATTTTGAATTAAATGGATCTGCTAATTTTATCATCGTTATGTAATTTATTTTGATGTATTTTTGAAATGTATAATATTATATCTAATTAGGGAAATTAAATTATATAAAAAATATTTTATATAATTATTAATATATCCTTTCTTATTTAAATATTTAAAAGGATAATACAAACTAATACTCTAATAAATCATAAAACAAACGAAACCAATGCATAAGACGGTCTATGTACTTTTTGCTCTTTCCATTTTTGAAGTTGTAATAAACGTAAGAAATATGTGAATGAATAAATAAATATCCATGCTTGTATATTATTATAAACAATAGGCATATATGGATGCATGTAGAACACAATAAGTAGTAACTGATGTATACAAAGAAATAGCATATACTAACGTATTATTTTGTTATTATTTTTTTTTTTTGTAGTTCACAGGCGAGTTTTCAAGTAACTCTCATAATAGTAAACTTCCAAGAAAAAATGTTAAAGTTTCCAATCAAAGGCTATTAAATGAAAATACTGATGGTGATGAAGAAGGCGAAAATAAATCTAAAAATAGTAGTTTCATCGATGATTTGTCAAGTAAATATGAGAACTTTGAAAGTATAATAAAAAATGCCCAATTTGGTGAAAATGCTACTAAATTAAAAAACAACCTTTCTAAAAATGTGCGTCCCCAATTGGAACAATTAGGTGCATATGCAAAAGATGCTATTGATAAGAATTTATTATCATGGAATGAAGGATTCAAAAAGAAATTTGCCAATCCTGAAAATGGAAACGAGGAATCTAAATCAAACGATCAAAATGAAGGTGAAGCATCTGATACATCAGGAGATGGGATTTTTGGAAAAGTTTTCGAAGATATATCAAAATACCATTCGCAAATAAATAAGCAGTACAATTACACAAAAGATGAATTAACAAAAAAGGCTAAAGACTTTGGAAAAGATATACAGCCATTAGTCGACGAAAAGGTTAAAACTTATAAAGGAATGATGGAATCTAACATGAAAAATCGAATTGATGAATTCACAAAAAAGGCTGAAGATTTTAGAAAAGATATGCAACCAGTAGTAGATGAAAAAGTTAAAACTTATAAAGGAATGGTGGAATCTAACGTGAAAAATCGATTTGATGAATTCACAAAAAAGGCTGAAGATTTTAGAAAAGATATGCAACCAGTAGTAGATGAAAAAGTTAAAACTTATAAAGGAATGGTGGAATCTAACGTGAAAAATCGATTTGATGAATTCACAAAAAAGGCTGAAGATTTTAGAAAAGATATACAGCCAGTAGTCGATGAAAAGATTAAAACTTATAAGGAACGGTGGAATCTACCATGAAAAATCGAATTGGTGAATTAACAAAGAAGGCTATATATATTGGGAAAAAAATGCAACCAAAAGTTATTAACGCAAAAGAAAAATTAACAAAAATAGAGGGTGAACTAAAAAATATGATGCCATAAAATTGAAAATACAATGATACCATAACAATAAATTTTCAGAAAAAATAAAAATTTTGATGAAGAAATTGCTCCAAAATATATGAATTAAAAGTTACATTAGGGGATATTGAAATCCAAACAAAAGGAAAATTCGATTATTTAACATATAATATGCCAAATATATTTGGTCATATATCAAAATGGGGTTGGGTTAATTCATTTCTAGTTTAAGAACTAGTTGAAAGATAGATGCATAGCCAAATAAACATATTTATAAAACTTCTAAGAAATAATTTAATAATGATGCTAATTCAGTTAAATATTTAAAAATAATTTTTTATGAAAAATACGAAGAATTTACAGTAGCATTTCTTAAGCATTAAGCAATCATATAAAAAATTATTGGAACTATGTTAGGTTTATGATAAAATAGAAAGTTTAAAAGTTGAGTCAAGCAATCTTAAAGGGTTAGTTAAGTTACGTAAAGGATTTTGATGAATCATTAAAAAAAATAATACAAATTATTACATTTCGAAGTTTGAACATTATATATGCATTTATAAAATAAATAAAAATTTATGCAAGTATGTAACTAATTGTGGTATTTATTCATTAATAAATATGATTAAATTTTTATTATATATTCATTATTTTAGTTATCTTCGCAAATAAAATGTATAATTTTAATTTTACATCTCAAGATGTATATTTACTTTTTTTATCCCCAATACGCATTTTATTGTGAGAGCATAATCATCAACTTTATTATTTTTTTTTAAGCTAATAAAATGCATCTATTATTTAGGGCTGTATAAAAAATATATAAGAAATAAAAAAGTGTATTTTAAAAATAAAGGACCTCTAAAATTTTTAAAAGGCAAACGAATAATAAGCGCACCCTCTATGGATCATTATAGTTTGTGCTGTTCGGAGAATGAGGTAATAAAAAATTACAGATGTGTAATATGTGTGTATAGTCGTGTTAATCAATACTTAAAAAATATATTATTTTATAGTTTTCTATTTATAAATTTATATTTTAAATATAATGTTATTATATACAATTCAAAACATAATTGTATATAATACATTTATTTTAAAAAATAAGATTGTCATACAATTAAAATATTTTGCTTAAATAATTTTAGATATTTTTTTTTTGAGTCGTGTAATAATGAGCTAGCACCATTTTTTTACACTGTGTTAGTACTTAATTATCAAAAAAAAAATATATAATTTACATATCAACTAATTCATATTATAAAAGTAAGAGATCAAAAATATAAGATCAAAGAACGCCTTACACATTATTTATGGTATATAAATAGGTATTTTGCGCATTTTAGTGAAACTACAAGTGTAAAAAAAAATCTTCTCTATTATCCAAATATATTTATTTATAATTATTTATTAGAATGGTTTCTGGTGATATCTTCATATGAAATATAACTATAATTAATATTATTATTTTTTTTTTTTTTTTGTTACTTGTGAAATTAAATGTTTTAGAATACCACACAATTGGTAATGCACATCTAATTTCCCTTATTATCAAATAAATAAAAATGGGTTCATCTCATAAAGTAATATTAAGATTAAGGGGTTATTATTTTTAGATTAAATAAATATATATATATATATATATATGTATTATTAATTAGTATTTTTAAAAGAATAATTTAATTATATATATAAGCTTCATTACGATACAAGCCCGAGCTTGTTACGATATATTTATAAATTATAAATGTACAATCCTATGTATGAAGCATTGAAAATAATTTAATTAACAAAAATACAAATTATCAATGGCGTCTTTATAAATACCCATTACACTTATTGTATATTAATATTATATTTTTTGCTTTAGTTATAAAAAGACCTAAAATGGCGAATATACGGCATCCAATGCCAAAACATGCCATAAACTATAGTTATGGCAAAAATGAATCTAATAAAAATTTTACAAAAAAATATGTATATATTCCTTTACCCGTTGCATATTTGATAAAATTGTGCAAAACCACCACAATTAAGATATTGTCAATTATTAATATGTTATATCTATGCATTTTTTTAATATGGACTACAAGCAATTTCAACTATGTAAGTATATGCATTCTTGTATAATTTTATATATTGAGATTATAATTTAAAAATGTGTGTTTCATTCATTATGTGTAGTATATATATTAATTTAAAAATGTAAATGTCTATATAAGGATTTATATAACACATATACATAATTACACTTTATAGAATGAGAATTATTATGGTAAACAAAAAAACTTCGACTCAACGGTTTACAACAGATTATTATCTGATGTCAATTTATTAGCGTTAGAAGATGGCCCTGTAACTAATTCAATAATAGATAATAGAAATATCGATAATGAAAATTTACTCTTAGTGCCTTTTTTAAAAACATCTCGAAGTTCCTCTCGATGGTCAGATTTAAAGGGACGGCTAAATGAATCTATTAACGTCACTCAAGGGAATCCTCCAAATAGGGATCTAACTAAATCTCCAAATAGGGACCTAAATGAACCTCCTAAGGGATTTATTAGAGTGCCTCAAAGAAGGGATCTAAATGGATATACAAAATTGAATAAAAATGAGAACACAGAGCTAATTCCAAATATTCCTAAAGAAATACTTCAAAAGGCTCCACCTAATACGCGTATTTATATTCGTAAACTCCCCCCATCACAATTAAGACCTCACTTATCTGGAAATGTTCCCGGGGATTTAAAATCAACTTCTCACAGCAATGCAGATTTAGATGGTTCCATGAAAAGGGAGATTCCTCCTACGGACCCATCTAATTCTTCAATCATTAAAAGTGAAGCAAATATGCTGCAAGGTAATAATGATGATAAAGAGAATAATAGCATGCCTAATAATAATTCTGAAGATGGAACATTATTAAAGATGGTAAAAGGGGTAGAGCATTATACCAAATCAATTACAGATTCAATTCGTAATAATTTAAGTGGAGTTGAATTTAAGGAGAACTGTGCATTGAATATTATTGAAAAAAATGTTGCTAGTGGTGTTAAAATCGCAAATACTTCAGTGAAAAAAGGCATGGATGTATTAAAAGAAAATGCTACAGAAACGTTAAAAGCAATTGATACTGACGTCAAACCACGTATAAACAATCTTAAAGATTCAATAATGCATAATGTAGAAGCTGTAAAATCGGGGGAAAAAACCATTTCAGATATTAAAGATTCGGTTATTGACACAATAAATAATAATATTGAAAATAATGTTAAACCTAAAACCGAACAAATAAAAAATGACGTAACGCATAAAATCGACAACATTTCTACGCAATTAAAAACACAGGTAGGTGATATTAAAGATAATATTAAAGAAGGTGTGCACACTATTGGTGCTGAGATCATTCCCCAAATTGGGCATAGTATTAAAGATACTGTTGAAGATACAATAGAGGACATAACCACTGGTATTGAAAAATCATCTGATGTGGTTAAAGAAAAAGTAATTGAAAGTATTTGTAAGAATGATAAGGTCCCGGAGCCCATAAAAGAAATTGTTATGATGGCAGCTGATGAAAATATTACTTCAATGGTGGCACAAAATATAAAAGAAGGAAAGCCTATTAGTGGTATAAAAGGATTTTTTAAAAAAAATGTTAGGCTTATAAAATTAGGGCTTTCGCTAGGTCTATCCGGTTTACTTGCACTTGGAGCAATAATTAATCTAATACTCGGTTCGGCGGCGGTATCAGCAGCCCTTTTTGGATTAGCGTTAGTGTGTTTATATTATTTTATATATGAAATGTGGTTGAAAGAAACAAGATTTTTCAGATGGATTAGATCTGTGAGGAAAAAGAAGAATTAAATTGCTAAACATAAAAAAATAATATAAAAAACCAAAAATGAAATTATGACTCAAACTAAAATGGGAAAACATATAAAATATTAGACGTCTATAATTCAATAGTTGTTTGTTTTAATTTTGGGAGAAAAATGTGTATGGATATCAATTTATTTACTCATTCATTTATAATACTTATATATGAATAGGATATATTTTTATAAAATATTTATGCATAAAATGTTTTCAATATGCGTGTTAATTTATTGTGCTATTTATTTATTATTTTATTCAAAATTTGATAGTTTACATATATATGTGGTATAATCAGTTTATTAAATAAAATATGCACGCATATATATACTTTTCAAATGTATTATATGATTACATTGTGTAATTATAATAATACAGTCATTATGACTATGTCTTTTTGGTTTTGTAATATATTTGTGTAATTGAATTCAATATTATATATATTGCTTATTAATATTATTTTAAATTAGAATCATATGATATCCTTGAACATTATTTTTTTATTTTGAAAATAATTTTAATTTTATATAAGATTACCACTTATGGTATTTTATTATTAAAAATTTGATAAAACTACGAAAAAAATAAGTCTTTATTGATGATTTGGTGTGTTGTCACATAAATTTATCTATAGATAACCAAAACAAAGGTAATGATAAAATTACGTATTCACATATCGCGTGTGTTGAAGCGTATAGAAAGGGGCTTATAATAAAGGTTATAATCAATTTGAGTAGCCATATATTTACATATGCATATTATATAATGCTTAAAACGATTTTATTCGATGGTGGTATCATATTTTAAGGTATTATTATATTCATATGAGTAAATAATATATTTATATTTGTTAAATTTATGCCAACCCATTTCCTTTTAACAAATATATTGTTATATTGAGCAATAGTATAATTATTGCATTACATATATGTAATTGTATATTCCTCATAAGACCATATATATTGTTTTACCTTAACCCCTTTTTTAGTTTGTCTAATAAGAGTATATAGTAATATATAATTTTCTCAAATAATATAATGCCGATTTGATTTATTTAATACATACATAAGCATATATATGCGTGTGATGTGAAAACGTATAATGCATATAATATGTGCTATATAATTTATATTTATATTTTTTTCATAGATTTGCACTTTGGGATTATAATTTAATCTACAGTGCCATTGCTAGATTGCTTACAATATATATATGCACGTACATGTTTATCTAATATTATGATTTTCAGAACTAATTTCAAAAAATTATATTTAATTTCATCATACAGTATTGCATATAAGTTTAATATATACTCATTTTTTAGACACTTTTTAAGATTTTATAAATATAGATAGCATATTTTAATAAAATATGGATTTTTGTGAATGAAAGGTTATATATCAATGTAATTATATATTTATTATGGAATTGGTTAAAAATTATTTTCATTATAATTAGCATGAAAAGCAATAATATATTCTCCCCCTATTAATGATGCTATAATTATAATTTCAATATGTAACTATATATACATATTATGCACTTATTTACTTACGTAACTGTATGAACATTATATAAATACATTTTATTATTGATAGTATCCAAGTCATAGCATATTTTTTTTCTTTCTATGTAATGATTATACTATTATATAAGCATATAGAATCGTTAATAGCTCGGCCTCAGACAAAAAAACAACTTGAGACGTCCCAGTATGTAGAGAAATATAAATAAATTATTAAGGGATGAAGATTATATGCGTAATTTTATCGCCTTTTTATATATATTAGTGAATGTATAGAGTTACCCCATTTTTAGTCCCTTCCTTTACTATTATTTTAGAAATAACAACGCTATTTTTTAGTTTTATGCCATTTAAAAAATCAATAAGCTATTTTTAGAATATCGGAATAAAAAGGGGCCTACATAAATATATAATATTAGGCATATAATATCTTTAAGCATAATTTTATGATGCAATGAGTTATTATTTTTCATTTTTATTAGTATTTCGTTTTATTATGGCCTTAAAATAAATTGAAATTTGTTATTTTATTAAATGCACTTAATGCTACGAATATAACTTAATTGTAAATTTTTTCTACTAAAAGCATATTATAATAAATAAATTGATATAATAGAAAAATTAATTATAATATCCGACATTCCGTTTTTTTTTGATATTTTAAAATTTCTTTGGATATTTTTTGCAATTTTCGATACAATTTTAAATATTTTTGTATAATATAAATAAATTTTTATTTGTGCACAAGGATGCTTTTGGAATGCAAAAATATTAAAATATATATGTTTTAAAAAAGATACCTTCAAAAATTACGATATATAAGAAAAATTATTTAATCGACAAATAAAATAACAGACCAAAAAAAATAAAAATACTAAAAAAAAAAAATGCATAATAATTTAAATTAATAACAAATAAAAATAACAAAAAATTTAATATTGATCAATTTTTCTGATACTATAATATAATTTTTTTTTTGCATTATATGAAAAAATACAATTAAAATTTAATTTTTAATATTCATTAAATTAAGTTTAAATTTTTATATTTAAAAAATGCCTATATTATTTTATAAAAAAAATAATATAAACATTTATCTATGCAAAATGATAAATATTTTCTAGCCTATGCATATTTTATAAATGCGTGGGCCTAAAATGCTTTATTATAAATTATAATATATTTAAAGGAACTAAACATTGAAAATATAGTTCCCCCCCCCCCCAATACTTATTTACCTATTATATGATATAATGAGCAGTGAATTACATGAATGACGATTTGCCATTAGTTATATTTTTCTTTAAAGATTACAAATATAATTATATTAGTCCTTCTTGTAATTTAAAAAAACTCAAATGTAATTTTGAATATAAAGCATTTACATAAAAAATACGTAACAATAATAATAATTAATAACATCGAATTCATAGAAGAGAACTATATTATATAATTAACTTTTTAACTATAATAATATACTAAAATAAAATTATACATATATGCACAAAAAAATGGAAACTTTCAAAAGAAGCTGTAATTTTGAAGGAATATATTTATTCCACCTATTTAATAAAGTCTTTTTATTTGGAACATTGTTGTTTATATTCACGGATACAATAAAATGGGTAAGTAGAAAATTTGATTAGTATTGATATATACAAGTTTTATGCTATATGAAATCGCTATTTATCTTCTTAATATTATGCATGATTGCTGTATGAATGTACATGCTTAGGCAATTTTTATTGCAATAAATGAATATTCGTATGTAACTTTGTATTATATGGACTTTAATAACTCATCGATTTATGCAACATATTTTTATTTATATTTAGAATTATAACAAACATGAAAATAGAGAATTTTCCGAAGTAATACGATATAGCAGAAACTTATCATATTCTACAGAAGGCATGGAATTGTACAATGAAGGATACTTTAATGGGGGCGGTATAAAATTAGAAAATAATATGATGTCTTCAGAATTTGGAATTAATATGTTCCCTGAATATTATGGTATGGAAGATATAGAATATGCCTACGGCATAAAAAATAAACAAATATTAAAAAATATTGATACAAACTATGGAGACATACAAAGAATAACAAATTTAGACTCTTTAAAAACAAATAATTTTAATGAAAATAATAATGTTGCTACAAGAACTCAAAATAATTCAAAGATATTATATGGTTTTAAAAAAGATAAAAAATCCCAAAACAAACCAGTGGTAGAAAATAAAAAGATTCTTTCTAATAATAAAATTGAATTGAATAATAAACAAATTAAGGAAGACATTAGTATGCATAAAGAAGTAGAATTTTCAAACAAAGATGATGATATTAACATTGAGGAATATATTAAATTACATCCCAATTCAGATGTACACAGAATCCTTAATCAATCGGCATTTAAAAAAAATGACGGAATAGCATTTGTACCTCAAATAAAGCAAGATTACAAAAATAAAAAAAGTATTTCCGTAGAAGCAATACCAAAAATCGTTGAAAGTAGAGAGAATCAAAAAGCAGAAGCTAATGATAAGCTAAAGAATATACCACGCAATGATCATGATTTAAATAAATTAATTCAAAATGAGAAAGTGGGGGTAAAGGTGATACGCAACGAAACAATAACCACCGATGTGGATCAAATAAAAAATCATTCTGACCGAATTGATCCTATAATAAAATCGCCAAACGAAAAAAATAAACCAACACCAGATGTAAAAATACTTGACCAAGAAGATTTAGAAAATAAAGCACAATTAGCGATACTCGAAAAACTAAAAGAGGAAGTGAAACCAGAAGATGAAGAAGAACTCAAGGTAATAATACAAGAAAACGAAAAAGAACTCAGAGAGAGCATAAAAATACAAGAATATGAACAAGAAAAAGAAAAAACGAAAAAGAAACCTTTTTACAAAACAATAACAAATAAAATTAAAAAAAAATTTGAGAAAATTTATATTCGAATAGGATTAGGAAAACTTATTGTAATCATACTTTTTTTCCATATTGTTATTATGGCATTTATAATATGTTACGTTGTAAATTTAATACGTCCAATAGAAAATAATAATGCAGCTCCGAATAGAGGATCGCGATTATAAGATATTTTTTTTTCATAATTGAAGGAGAATGGTATTTTTGATATAGTTATTAATACTATGTATAAATAATGTATATTATTATTTGTTTATAGCAATGTTTTGTATATTGTATATATATGTGTTTGCTAATCAAAAAATATAGTAATGCCATATTATATTTAAACATGATTGTATATTATTGCTGCTAATTTTCACATTTTTCACTAAATACTTATCTAATGTTTATAATTTAATTGTTTTCATGTTTTTATTATTAAAATTTGTTGATATTATATATTTATGTTTTCTATGCTAATATGATTAATTAATAATGAATTATGTAATATATGTATTATATATATTTTTTATTTATTGCATGACTGCTGATATTTTTTCGAAAGTATTTAATTTAATTGGTTTATCTTTGATTCAATTTACTTCTTTTAAGTATAACAATTATGTTTTAAATTATAATTCCATATATACATTCATTGCTTATTCTCTCATTATGTGCTAGTTATAATCACTTTTTAGATATTTATTAAATATGTAAAAAGAGGTTATAAGTTTTATTAATGATTTTTAAATAATGTTTTAATTAACACATACAATAACTATATAATTAATAAACAAAAAAAAATTAATTTTTTCAATATTTCGCGCTTTAGACATAGGAATTCTCGATATATATTTGAGAGAGTATTTTTCCACTAAAAATAATATCACCACTAATAATAATATTATATTATTTGATTTAGTGTTATGATTTTAAATATTTTTATGATAATCAAACAGTTTTAAGATTAAATTTTGTAATAGTAATAATAATAATAGTGTCATAAATGTAGTTTAAATTGTATTAAATAATCAATTGGTATTAGCAAATCATATTTAATTAACCCATGTTTTTTCATGTCTTTCAAATGCTTATATAATTGTAGTAATTATGTTGAAATTTTTAGCTTAAGTAACAGCATTTATTGATATGTCTGTGTTACAAAACTGTAAAACAATTATATGAAATGATTTTTACTTGCTTAGCCACATATATATTATATCTCATGATACAGCTGAACGTTTTTAATCAGCGTAACAGTTAGGTAGCTTAAGCATTAAGAGCACTCTTTATTCTCACTTTTAAATACATATTATAAGAAAAATATGTTATTTGTAGATACCATTCATATCTTAAATATTTCTATAATCCTCATAAAACAACGTAAATCAAAATAGATTACTATTGTTATATTTATTAAATTTTATTTAATATATTGTCTTTATTCAATTAATTGTAAGTTTGACATGAGCATTTTCAAAAAATGTAAACAAAATAAAAATTAATGTAAAAGTATGCAAATAAATAAGTAACAAATAAAAAATACATAATCAAAATTGACAAATGATTTATTTAATTAGTGTATTTTTTTTAAGATAATGAAGGAAATTTTTCATTCTTAGTATATTATTAAAATATATTATAATAGCATATTTTAATACACTTCAATGGCATGCATCCTATATTACATAGTATATGTTTTAAAATGTTATCCTTTTATATTCATGTAAAAGCATATTAATGATATGTATGTTTATTATTTTTACTATTAAGAATGTCCCTTAAGGCCATCTTTTCCTCTTCTGTCATTGTTTCGGGATATATATGTACAAATTCAATTATTAAATCTCCTTTATGATTTGGATTATCTAAATATGGCATTCCTTCATTTGGTATGACCATTTTTGAGTTAGGACTAACAACATTATCTACATTTATTATTATATCTTTATTATCCAATGATTTTACTGTAAAATCAAAACCCTTTAAAGCCTGCTCTAAGGTTATATATTGCTTATATACTAAATTGTTACCTCTTCGGGTGAGGGTATCATGTTTTTTCGTAGTAATCCTGAAAGTAATATTACCTGGTGGGGATGAAGGAGATACTTGATCACCCTCCCTATGAAACACAATCAAAGTGTTATCATCAAATCCGGGTTTAATATCAATTACAAGGGTTTTATCAACTTGAAAATGTGTTACTCCAACATATACATTTTTGACAATTGTATACTCTTTTTTGCATCCCTGATATAACTCTTCTAATGTTAACTCGAGCGTTATTTCACGTGAACCTGCCTTATTATGGTTTACTTCTAATATAAAAATTAAGGAAGAAAATATACACAAATATTAATATTATGCACATGCAATAGCGTTTATTTTTAGTGATATGCATAATATATTTTTATCATCGTATTATTGTATATAATTATATTAAATAAATGCATATAATATCCTTTTGGTTTTAATTTATGATATGTTTCATTTAACACATACTCACAATATTATAGTTTATACATTTTTTAATATTATATTTTTTATTTTGTATATAAATATATGCATATATATTCTTACTTCCAATTTCCGGAGAAGCATGTGATTTAGATTCGGCATGATGTAGGAAATTAGATAATCCTGCATATTTATCGTTAATCATAGATTTAAACGAAAAGTTTTTCAACGGATTTATAATTTTATTGAGATATTCGGTGTGATCAAAGGGTTTGGGGGCTTCCATAGTTCCTTTTATGCCTTCAACACCATATGTATCATAAATTTTCCTTTGTTTTTCATCGGATAATACGGAATATGCGCTTGAAATATTCTTAAACATTTCTTCAGCATATACCCTACTATCATCATCATCACGATGCTTATCTGGATGCCATTTTACGGCTAGCTTCTTATAAGCCTTGGTTATTTGATCAAGATCTGCACCTTTTGTAACGCCTAAAATATTATAATAATCCTGCAAATTGATAATATGCGAAAATATAAATGATTTATGTATATAACTCGTATTGTAAACTTATTAAAATTAAATATAGTAATTTTATTTATCATTTTTTTATAATTGTGTTTAAGCATTAGTTTTTTTATATAAGCTAATGTAAACTTAGTATTATAGATGTAATTATTATGATACCTCAGTATGTAATTTTTGCATGGTACGAGTTTTTCCCCTCATATGTTCTGTTAGCATCCTTTGAGGTCTAAGGTCTGATACACTTCCAAGCACATTCTCATATGTAGGTTTTTCATTGATAATCTAATAAAATAATGTAAATGTTAATGGCGTTATAAAATGGATTAACAGGATAATAATTATTTTTAGAGAATTACACAAATATATGGTTCAAAATTTTAATTTCTATTAAGATATTATTTTTTTTCTTACACTCTCAGTATATTTTTGTATATAAATTATATAAAAAAATAACAATAATTTAGCATATGGGATAAAGCCATTGTGGGGGTGATCTTTCTGATACTTATTATTTTCCATTTGTATATAGTTTTATATGGTTACACACTGGTGTATATAAGATAAATTTATTATTAGTTACAATTTTCCTTATTGTGTATTTTGTTTTTTGTAAATTATTTAAAATTTTTTCGTCTAAAATTAATGTAAATATAAATAAAATAAGTTCAATATAATATATATTTCACAAAGTCATGAAAGGTGTTCACATATTTCATTAAGCTAAAACACACAGTTAATATGTTATATTTATTACAAGTGTATTATAAATTAATACTAAGTAAATATAAATACAATTTTATATTTATTTTATAAGAATATTTTATATTAAAAATATATAATAAAATTAAAATTAGGAATTTACACAATTTATGTTATGGGTGTTCCAAAATATTTTTATAAATAATTTTTTAATTTGTTTATTTATAAGAATATATTTATTTTAAAAAAGTATATTTAAAATAATTGAAAAATACACATTAAAATAAATATTTATTCTAGATCTAAGATTCTTATTTCCAAGAGATAATAATACACTCTCATTCCTCGTGTGCACAATTTTTTACACTTTTTCGGATTATTTTTTAAAAGTTATTGTTTTAAAAAAATAAAAGAAATTATTTTAAAAAAAGGAAATTATTTAAAAATTTTTATTTTACATTTCAAATAATTTTTAATAAAATTATTTAGTGTGTATTTTCCTTAATTATTTATTTAATATGTATTAAATTATGTGCATTCATGGTTCATGGTTCCGTTTCAATTTCTAGCTCAATGTGTAAAGATCCAACATGCAACTTATTTTCCAGTCTAGGTCTCCATTTGGGCTCAAATTCATTTTATATTTTTTTTAAATTTAATACACTAGTTTCCAATTTTATTGAATATATACAAGTTATTAAATGAAAAAAATATACGTATCATACCCCGTAATTTTTTAACCTTTATATGAAGTCAAAGTATGTAATATAAAAAAGAGTATAATCATTAATATGAAAAGAGCCTTAAAATTTTTTTTTTTTGTAATTTATAATTTTCCCTTCTAGTGCTTTTATTTATCTTAAATATTAAATATTGTTAATGTATAATATCGATATTTTATATTTTATTGCTAAATTAGGGGGAAATATATTTAAGAACTCTTATTATACTGTGCGATAATTTCCCATTATATAAGAAGTGTTAATTGGAATTTAAGGTTAGATTGAGGTATATGTACCAAAATATACACACATTTGGCTTATTTGATAAATAACTGCATTTATTAAAAGTTATTATTTGATGGCATAGTTATTTGAATTTAATATGAGCCCTACCTCAAATTGTAAGATACCTTATATATGAAGGTACAAAATTGTAATAAAATGACTTTTAATACATTGTTTACATTATAATTTAAAATATATGGCATGCTTATTTTTAATATTAATTAAATAAACTGTATATCATTATAATAGAGAATCATAAAATATAGATCGAAAATTGGCATAACTTTATCTATAATGAAGTTTCATGCTTTAAGTATATATTAGCATGCATAAAAAAAATATGCATATATAATATATTTAAGTTATATTTACAATTACTCTTTGTTTTATGCATTACATTATTTTATATTTCTGGTAATTTTTCAATTCGTATTAATAGGTGTTTTGTATGTTTTTATTTACTTCCCATTAAAGTATAAAATTTGATTCGTCATAAGCATCTTATAAGCAAATTCTTGACAATATAATATTTAGGTTGACAAAATTTAAATTGTCTTTTTTTAATACATTTATATTAATGTTCTGTAAGCGGTTTCAAAGACAATATTTAAGGGAAAAAATATAAATAATAAAGATAAAATTAAATGATAAGTATATTAATTTGAGGGTGGTGATTGATATATTTTATGATATTTCTATATTGATAGACAATTAATTATTAACAAGCTTTAAGTTTTATAATAATAATAAAAGCACGAAAGACAAATTATGAACGGTAAAAAAAGTGATCGAATTAACATAAAGGGCGATCCATACAGAAAAAGTAATTGAATTATAGCATTAATTACTTGATTTAACCACAAATTAAATACATTTAATACATTTTAATAAACCAAAAAAGGAAGAGAAATGAAATATTAATATATGATTCGAAAAGAGACGATTATTTTAGGAATAGTAATAACGATTAATACATTTTAAGACATCGTTTATTTGGAGACAAGTAATTGTTGGGTTTATAGGAATAATTAAAATAATAGAATCATCAAAAATATAAATTATATATTTTTAGCACAAAAGTTGATAGCATTAAACGTATAGAAAGTCTGTCAGAAAAATGTTTTATTAATTATATACTCATATTTTATTTGGTCATAAAATAAAATACATGCAGATCTGTCATTGTATAAAAAGTTATGGCCAAATTATATACTAAACAATCATTTTTAAAACGAAAACAATGCTTTGTGATGGCAATTTCAATAGGCATTATGTATGAAAATAAATCGGTTATATTAATATATGTATCCAATATTAGCATTTTAAAAAGGTTTTCCTTGAAAAATATATACTTTATATTATAAATTCTTTTCAAGACTCATAATAAATGAATATTTTTTAATTCGCTCTTTTTTATTGCAGAAAACATCGGAAACACATCCATTATCATAAATCTACGAAAAAAAAAGCAAAAATATATAAATATTAAAAGAACATTTTCAATTTTGTGGGTGAACAACATATAAATATGTTGATTTATAAACTGATAATATATTTTTGATAAACGTTAAAAAATGAGAATAAAATTATTATGTTATTATAATTTGAAATTGCTTACAGAGTTAATATAAGTAACATCAACTTCATCTTCGTCGTCGTCTTTTTTAATTATAAACCCGGATAAGTTAGCCCCCAATTTCGTTAATGCTTCCTCAGGATCAATGCCAGTTTCGATTGCTCTTGTATTTTCTAATATTTCTTTCATATTAACTTCTTCATCGCTATCATTGAGATAATTTAGAGTTGTTGAAGGACAAAGAATTACAGTTAAGTCATTTGATAGCTACAAAATTAATGAATAAAAAATATATGTATTGTATAAATTAATGCATAATAATGTGGATAATACAATTTTTAGAGGAATAATGGAAATAAAATGTCCTTACTTTAACTCTTGCGGCTAAAGCATATCTTTTTTGGGGGGGTGATTGCGTATGAGACATGTTACTTTGTTCCATCATAATTAAATTTTGGCTGTATACACGAACAACTTTTCCTAAAAAAATTATTATTTTGAATACATAAATTAAATATTGTGAAATCACAAAATGAAAAATAAAATAATAGCATGGAGATTGATAATAATAAAGACGAAATGGCGAATAAAGAGTATAATAACATATTAATTTTATTATTTTTTATGTACTATGAATAAGGCTGCCATCAAATTTTTGGATGCCATTTGGGTCCCATAGCATGTTTATTATATCATTATACTAACGAAACCAAAAAATATATGTATGTATATAACAATAATTTTTTTAATGTAACTTAATTTTGTAACTTAAATATTGTTTTTTAATTGGTACATTATCGGTAAATGGAATTTTAACATTAAGTTTTCCAATATCTATATTTCCAATTTTCTTAGAATATATAATTGCGTCGTGTTTTTGTTGAATGTCAATAGCGTAGCCGTTTGTACTCGCAGCAAGCTTTTGTAAAAGTATTACAGCTTTGCTCGCATTTTTTTTTGCTTTTTCAATTTCTTCACGGTCTTCACATAATAGACTCGGGGGGTTCTCATGTCTTTTATTCGGACTATTAGTCACAGTGGGATTACTTTTAATGTATAAAAAAAGGACAAGAAATTAATTTTGAAATGATATCTTGATTACTTAATCATTATACAAGTGCATATTGCACAAATATGTATAGTTATATTAGATGTGTATATTATATATATATTTCTTACCCAGGATTCTTTGAAGAAGTCCTTATTTGCGTCTCTTTGTTTAAAGCAGCTATTTGTTGAGCGATTTTGAGTAAAGAAGATTCGCGCGGGGTAATATTATATTTAATAGGATCGGTTGAAGTAACATTATTTCCATTACCTTTGCCTGAAGTAACATTGTACTCAGTTATTACAGATATTGTAATACCATCATCAGTATTTTCGGCTGAAGTAATATTTCCTTTAAATTCGCTTGCAAGTGCTTTATTGCTGGCATATGCGAATAGGACTAAAAAAGCAAAAACAGTGTTCATGCACCCTTTATTCATTTTGGGTTTGATAAAAAAAAAATAGGGAACTAAAAAAATTGAAACTAAACAATTGAAAACAAACAAAATTGGAACTGTCAAAATTGAAACAAAAAAATTGAGGCATAAAAAATTGAAACAAAAAAATTGAAACAAAAAAATTGAAACAAAAAAATTGAGGCATAAAAAATTGAAACAAAAAAATTGAAGCAAAAGGCTTTCAAGAAAATTATAAAAACAAATATTTATTTAAAAATAAAAAATAAATGCTTAAAATATAATTTGGATAATCATTTAAATGGAAATTTGTGAAATTAATAAAAATTAATTTATCAAGTATTTAATTATTTATTTTGTACGATTTATTCGGAGTTTGGAATTTTGATCTCTTTTTTATTTAAATTACTCGTTGTAAGGCAAGAAAAGTAACTAGTATCTCACAAATAATGAGTGCCCTAAATATTATGAGTTAATTATCGGAATATGTATACACCAAAATTTTTTAATTATATTATATAATAATATTTTTATGTGTTACATTATGGGCATACAAATTTTGAATTTTCTCATTTCATAAATTAAAATTTAAAAAAATATAAAATCTTCATCATACATGGAATTGTATTAATACACACCTTTATTATAAACACATTGAAAAAAGATGTGTTACTGGATACCAAATTGATAATATAAATATAAACTAGGAATACGATATAAAAAATATATATTATTTGCATATAATTAAAGGCAAATTATTAATGAATGCATTATTATGTTAGAATACATGTATATTAATATATATACAAATACAATGGTGGCTAGTTATTTTCATTTATTTAGAATATAAAATATTTCTTTTGTATTTTTAAATGTTAAACAAATTAAATTTATGCTAAAATTTGCATTATTTACTATGTTGCAACTATTACAACTATAATAATAATATACTATTCATCACAACAAGCATGATAATTTTTATATGTGGCGAATTACGCTTTCTGTAATTTATTATTATTTTTAATCACAATATTATAATATTTTTATTTTATTTGATCAATCTTTTTATTTAATAAATTGTCTATTTGTATGTCACAGCTTTTAATTTTAAATTACAATTTTCCCCAAACGAATTCTAATAATATCTTATATATGAAGCTATATATTAAATAAATCCATTTTAAATATTTATCTATACTACAATATATTCGTGTCGATATGCATATTTAAGTTATGTATTAAATCAAAACTGATATAACAATTTTCCCAATTTAAACGTTTTTTATGCTCAATACATAGAAAATAGTATGGGCATAAACCTTTAGGACCTCATAAATAATAAAAATTTTGTGGTTATTAATATTAAAGATATGTCTAAATTTATGACATATTTAATATTTTATGTACTATGTATATTAATGTTGATACGAAATATCCCAACTTCGAGGCACATTGTGGGCATACTAAAGAATTTGTTAAAAATATACAGAACTTCTGATACAATCTTAATGATAATTCACATACCCAAGTTATGTCTATTTTATCAAACGTGTATACAATTTTAATAATGATTATGCTAAAAAAATGGTATATGTAAAATATTCCTGATCTTCCCTTGAAAAAAATAGACCTCAAAGTTGATTCTCAGGTTTTGGAGAATATAAAAATGAGATTTCCTCAACTGAAACTGTAACATCATTTTCTGTAATTCACCATCAATCTTAAATAAATTAATTTCGATTCCATTTATATGTTCTGCAATATCGGTTTTTTTAGGAATTATGTATAATATAAATAATAAGAAATTTTAAAATATAATATTTTAAACATATTTTCTTCATTACAGAATTTGTGAATATATAAAAAGAGATATACATTTTTAACAATTATATATTAGTATTCATCATATGAATTCCAGAAACGCGTTCAAAGACAAAATTTAATAGAAAAAAAAATAAAGAGAAAATAAAACATTCATATATGATTCTAAGGATAGTAATTAACATGTTTTGGGGTGTTTCTATATTGACAGATAACTTATTTTAAACAAAAAATTGAGTTTTATAAAAATATAAATAATAACATAATAGAAATTGTGACAAAAAAATACAAAACATCATTTTTAGCAAAAAAAAAAGTAACAATCATTAATTTAAAGGAAATTCCATGCATAAAAAGATTTCCATATATCATATCACTTATGTTTAATTTACGAATAAAATAAACACATGAAATGTATACTTATATTAAAAATCAGAAAAATTGTATACAAGACAGTCTTTCTTAAAAAACAAAATATATTTTATGATGATAATTTAAAATGGGTATCATGTGTGAAAATGGGTTTATTGTTTTATATGAATGTTACAAAATTAAATTGCTAAAGCGCTACTGTAGAAAACATATTTTATTAATTGCCAAAGTAAGATTGTAAGGATAGCATATTCTGCATTGCTTCTATATTTGCATTTTTACCAAATGATTTTAGGGAACGGGAAAGATTAAAATCCATCTACAAAAAAAAACACAAAATTAGATAAATATATAAAATGTCTCGTTTTTTTTGTGAATAAATGGATATATTATAAATATACGCATTTATTCAGAAACTATACACTTCTGATAAGTGGTAAACGAGTATAATTGGATAAAAAATCATAATAAAATAATTGATGAAACAAAATTATTATGATATTAAAATTTGTATATTGGTTACCGAGTTGACAAAGGTAACATCAACGTGATCATCTTTTTTTTTAATGAGGTATCCAGATAAGTGAACAAACATCTTTTTTAAATGTATATTTTTAACATCGTCAAGATCAATATCTGTGTCGAATGAGTTCATACTTTCTAAAATTTTGTTTTTAAAGATTTTTGTATTGAACGGGTTGTTATCATTTATATTTCCTGAAGACATGACAATTATAGTTGTATCGTCTGATATCTACAAAATTAATAAAAGTGTATTTGAATAAATTGCATACAATAATATGAGAAATATTATTATATCGAAACAGAAGAGGAAATGCTTCCTTACTTGAGCTTTTTTGACTAAAGCATAAAAATATCTTTCGGATGATAACGTCTCATTTTTGTAAAGCTTTAGTACCATGAACAAATTTCTATTGTATGAACGGACAATTTTTCCTAATAAAAAATTATAATTTTGCATCATATAAATTGAAATATTATGAAAATTAATAAATAAAAGACAATAAATAGAGAATATAACTACGATATTAATAAAGGAAATATATCGAATAAAGAGCGATAATCATGTATTAAACTGATTAATTAATTATTTTTTATATACCACTAATAAAACTCGGATCGAACTTTTTAGGGCCATTGGGATCCCACAGTATGTTTATTATATCATTATACTATTAGGGAAAAAAAAATATATATATATAATTATTATTTTATTATTTGAGCTTAATTTGACATTTTAAATATTGGTCTGTATTTCGTACCTTATTGGGATTAGAGATTTGGAATTGGCATCTTCCAATGGGGGAACGATGCCTATCTTTCCTAATATATATTTTTATGCCTTGGGGGGTCGTAGAATGATATTTGTAATTGTCGTTAGTTGTAGCATGGTATTGTAAAAGCTGTACAGCTTCGTCCATAACTTCTCTTGCTTTATTTGTTTCTGCTGGGTTTATGCATAATAGGTGCTTGCTTCTTTTATATATAGTATCCAATTTAAATATAACAGGAATAGATCTATTTTTAATTTTGAAAAAAAAAATCAATATATTTGTAAAATGGCATTTTGGGATTTAATCATATGCATGTGCATATTTCTTATAATAGTACATGTAATTCATATTTATATATTGCCATATTTTCTTACGCAATACGAGGTGAAGGAGTATTGGTTAAAACGATTCTGGGTAAAGTCATTTCGGGTACATCTGATTCGAACGAAACTGTTTCAAATGAAGCTGTTTCGGATGGAGTTATTTTGGATATAGTTGTTTTGGGTGTAGTTGTTTTGGATGTAGTTGTTTTGGATGTAGTTGTTTTGGATGTAGTTGTTTTGGGTGTAGTTGTTTTGGATGTAGCTGTTTTGGATGTAGTTGTTTTGGGTGTAATTGTTTTGGGTGTAATTGTTTTGGGTGTAATTGTTTTGGATGAAGCAGCATTGTCTGCTTCATGCTCAGTTGTAAGGACTTTATCGTTCACATATATGAGCAAAATTAAAACAAAAAAAATTTTTTTAACATATCCATTATTCATTCTTCAATTTTATAAATAAAGTACTAAAAATAGTTATACTTTTTTAAAAATCAAAACCTCGAATAAATTTATTATTTTAATTATAATGAAGCAAAATATTTTCGAAAAAATAAAAAAAATGCTTATTTAAAAAAATATAAAAATATTATTTAAGCAATAAATTTATATAATTATTTGATTCGCATGTTTTATCTTATTACCAAATTCAATATACTTTTTATTTAAATAATTACGTTACAACGCAACGTTAACCACATTGTTTCCTATAAATAATGAATATCAAAAAATATTATGGCTCTTAATTTCTCTAATATTATAATATATAAAATTAATTATTCGAATTAAATATATATATACACAAATTTTGCAATATATTACCGCTGCGGATATATAATTTTATATTTTTATAGCCATTAAACTAAAATTAAAACTAATATTTATAAAGCATTTCGCTTATAGCATTATATATAGATGCATATCTTATTTATATATACATAAAAAATTATAATATTTTGACAATAGAAAATCGATAATTTAAACAAAAATTTAAGAAAATAATATGAAAAGTATATATTTTTTTAGCACAATAGTTATTAACATATTATTTGAATATATTATAGATATAATGTCAATGGGTAAACAATTATGGCAGAAATGCATTATAATAACAGCTGTATATAAATAGTACCATTGTTATTTTTTTTCATTTATTTCGAGTATAAAATATTTGTTTTGGATTTTTAAATGGTAAACAAATTAAATTTATTCTAAATTTTGCATTATTTACTATGGTTGGAAGTATTACAGCTACAATAATAATATTACTATCCATCACAGCAATAGCATGATAATTTTTATATTGTAGAGAGTTACTTTTTCTGTGATTTATTCTTATTTTTAATCAAAATATTATAATCTATTCCTTTTCCGATAAAAATATGACTGTTGTAGTATTATAAATGTCTTTTGTAAATTAATATAATTATAAAATATATTTTTTATATAGCAAAATAAATTGTAATGTATACAAATTCAAATTAAAAAATATATAAAATTATGCAAACAAATATAAACTAACTATGTAGTACATATACACAAAATATATATATTTATTTTTAATTATAATTTTATTGTGTTGGGATGCTCAGGGTTGATGAGTTCGGGGTTATAGTTGTGTTTTCTGAATTTGCGTTTTTGGTGGGGTTCAAGGATATATTATTATTAGTTTTTTATATTTTAATACTAAATATGATTACCCATATATAAGAGCTCTTATATTATATTGCGGATGTATGGCCTACGAAATGTGATCATCAAAATGTGTAATATGCTTATTTTATTTAACCAATCTTTTTATTTAATAAAATGTCTTATTTGCATGTAACAACTTTTAATTTTAAATCACAATTCCCTCTAAACGAATTATAATAACATCTTATATATAAGGCTATATATTATAATAAATCCATTTTAAATATTTATCTATACTACAATATATTTGTGTCGATATGCATATTTAAGTTATTTATTAAATCAAAAGTGATATAACTATTTCCACAATTTAAGCGATTTTTATGCTCAATACTATAAAGTGATGCGAACATAAGCATTTCAGGATCTTATAAATAATAAAAATTTTATGATTATTAATATATATCTAAATTTTATGATATATTTAATATTTTATGTACTATGTATACTAATATTGATACGAAATAGCCCAACATTGTGGTGCATTATGATAATGCTAAAGAATTTGCTATAATACACAAAACTTTTGACGGTAATCTTAATGGTAATGATAATCCACATACCCAAGTAATGTCTACTTTATCAAATATGTAGACAATTTTAATAATGATTATGCTAAAAAAATGTTATATGTAAAAATATTCCTGGTTTTCCAATGAAAAAAACACACCTCAAAGTTGATTCTCAGGTTTTGGAGAATATAAAAATGAAATATTCTCAACTGGAACCGTAACACCTATTTCTTTAATTGCGTCATCAATCTTAAACAAATTAATTTCAATTCCATTTATATTTTCTGTAATATCGGTTTTTTTAGGAATTACGTATAATATAAATAATAAGAAATTTTAAGCATATTTTCTTCATTACAGAATTTGTGAATATATAAAAAGAGATATACATTTTTAACAATTATATATTAGTATTCATTATATGAATTCCAGAAGCACTTTCAAAGACAAAATTTAATAGAAAAAAAAATAAAGAGAAAATAGAGATTCATATATGATTCTAAGGATGGTAACTAACATCTTTTAGGATGTTTCTATATTGATAGATAACTTATTTTAAACAAAGAATTGAGTTTTATACAAATATGAACAATACATAATAGAAATTGTGACAAAAAATATACAAAACATCATTTTTAGAAAAAAAAAAGTAGAAATCATTAATTTAAAGGAAATTCCATGCATAAAAAAATTTCCATATATCATATCACTTATGTTTAATTTACGAATAAATAAACACATGAGATGTATACTTATATTAAAAATCAGAAAAATTGTATACAAGACAATCTTTCTTAAAAAACAAAATATATTTTATGATGATAATTTAAATGGACATTATGTGTGAAAATGATTTTACTGTTTTTATGTGAATATTGCAAAAGTAAAGTGGTAAAAGGATACTGTACAAAACATACTTTATTAACTATTAAAGTAATATTTTAAGTATATAATACTCTTCATTGCTTCTATATTTGCACTTTTAATAACCCATTTTAGGGGGATAAAAGCATTAAAATTTATCTATAAAAAAAAAGGCACAAAATTATATAAATATATAAAATGTCTCGTTTTTTTTGTGAATAAATAAATATATTATAAATATACGCATTTATTCAGAAACTATATACTTCTGATAAGTGGTAAATGAGTATAATTGTATAAAAAATCATAATAAAATAATTGATGAAACAAAATTATTATGATATTAAAATTTGTATATTGGTTACCGAGTTGACAAAGGTAACATCAACGTGATCATCTTTTTTTTTAATGAGGTATCCAGATAAGTTAACAAACGTCTTTTTATAGTATCCATCTCTAATATCATGGCTAAGTTTAACATCTGTTTTGAATGAGTTCATACTTTCCACAATTTTGTTTTTAAAGGTTTTTGTACTGGCAGGGTTGTGATCATTTATATTTCCTGAAGACATGACAATTATAGTTGTATCTTCTGATATCTACAAAATTAATAAAAGTGGATTTGAATAAATTGCATGCAATAATATAAGAAATATGATTATATCGAAACAGAAGAGAAAAGACTTCCTTACGTGAACTTTTTTAGCTAAAGCATAAAAATATCTTTCGGATGATAATATCTCATTTCTGTAAAGTTTTAGTACCATTAACAAATTTCTATTGTATGAACGGGCAACTTTTCCTAAAAAAAATTATAATTTTGCATCATATAAATTGAAATATTATGAAAATTAACAAATAAAGGGCAATATATGGAGAATATAGCCACAATAGTAATAAAGACAATATATTAAACTGATTAATTAATTATTTTTTATATACCATTAATAAAATTCGGATCGAATTTTCGAGCACCATTGGGATCCCATAGCATGTATATTATATCATCATACTATTGGAAAAAAAAATATATATACATAATTATTATTTTTTTATTTGAGCTTAATTTGATATTTTAAATATTGGTCTGTAATTCATACCCTATTGGGATTAGAAATTTGAACTTGGCATTTTTCAACGTAGGTATTCTTTCCATTCTTCCTATAATATACATCTACGCCGTCATTACTCGTGGAATGATATTTGTAGCCGGCTTTAGTTGTAGCGTAGTATTTTAAAAACTGTACAGCTTCGTCCATAACTTCTCTTGCTTTTTTTGCTTCTGCTCGATTTCTGCATAATAGATGCTTACTTTTTTTATATATTCTATATAATTTATATGAAGCGGGAGTGTATCTACTTTTAATTTAAAAAAAAGCAAAACAAATATGTTTATAAAATGGCATTTTGTGATTAATCATATGAATGTGTATATTTCTTATAATAGTGCATGCAATGCATATTTATATATTGCCACATTTTCTTACGCAATATGAGTTGATGAAGGATTAGTTAAAACGGGGTGGGGTAAAGCTATTTCAGATGAAGTTGTTTCAGATAGAGCTGCTTCAGATGAAGCTATTTCAGGTGAGACTATTCCAGATGAAGCTATTTCAGGTGAGGCTATTCCAGATGAAGTTGCTTCATGTAGAATTGTTTCAGATAGAGCAGTTTCAGATGGAACTGTTTCAGGTAAAGTTATTTCAGATGAAGCTGCTTCAGGTAGGGTTGTTTCAGATGGTGATGTTTTGGATAAAATGGCTTTAGATCGAGGCCTTTTAGATCGAGTCTTTTTGGGTCGCGGTGTTCTGAATAAATGCGTTTCGAGTGAAGATGTTTCAGATGGTATATTTTGGGACCGGGTTTTTTTGTATTTAGCCCTTTTGCGTCGAGGTGCTTTGGATATAGTTTCTTCTGATGAAGATGCTTCTATTGAATCTGTCTCGGATAGAGTTATTTTGACTCGAGCTTCTTTGGGTTGAGTCTGTTCGGGTAGCGCATCATTGTCTGCTACATATTCGGCTGTAAGGACTTTGTCATTCACATATACGAGCAAAATTAAAACAAAAAAAATTATTTTAACATATCCATTATTCATTCTTCGATTTTATAAATAAAGTACTAAAAATTGTTGTACTTTTTTAAAAATCAAAACCTCGAATAAATTTATTATTTTAATTATAATCGAAGAAAAATATTTTCGCAAAAATAAAAAAAATGCATATTTAAAAAAATATAAAAATATAAAAATATAAAAATATAAAAATTTTATTTATATAATAAATTTGTATAACTATTTAATTTATACGTTTTATTTGATTACTAAATTTATCATACTTTATTTAAATAATTTCGTTACAACGCAACGTTAACAACATTGTTTCCTATAAATAATGAATATCAAAAAATATTATGGTTCTTAACTTCTCTAACATTATAATATATAAAATTAATTATTCGAATTAATTATATATAATATACAAATTTTGTAATATATTACCACTGTGGATATATAATTTTATATTTTTATAGCCATTAAACTAAAATTAAAACTAAGATTTATAAAGCATTTCTCTTTATAGCATTATATATAGATATATATCTTATTATACATACATAAAAAAATTATAATATTTTGACAATAGAAAATCGATAATTTAAATACAAATTTAATAAAATAATATGAAAAACATATTTTTTTTAGAATAATAGTTGTTAACATATTATTTGAATATATTATAGATATAATGCCAATGAATAAACAATTCTGGAAAAAATGCATTATAATAACAGCTGTATAGAAATAGTACTATTGTTATTTCTTTTCATTTATTTCGAGTATAAAATATTTCTTTTCTATTTTTAAATTTTAAACAAATTAAATTTATGCTAAATTTGCACTATTTACTATGGTTGCAACTATTACAACTACAATAATAATATTACTATCCATACAGCAATAGCATGATAATTTTTATATGTGGCGAATTACGCTTTCTGTAATTTATTATTATTTTTAATCACAATATTATAATATTTTTATTTTATTTGATCAATCTTTTTATTTAATAAATTGTCTTATTGTATGTCACAGCTTTTAATTTTAAATCGCAATTTTCCACAAACGAATTATAATAGCATCTTATATATAAGGCTATATATTATAATAAATCCATTTTAAATGTTTATCTATAATACAATATAATCGTGTCGATATGCATATTTAAGTTATTTATTAAATCAAAAGTGATATAACTATTTCCACAATTTAAGCGTTTTTTGTGTTCAATGCTAGAAAATGGTACGGGATAAAATTTTTAGGGCCTCATAAATAATAAAAATTTGATGATTATTGATATTAAATATATGTCTAAATTTTATAATATATTTAATATTTTATGTACTATGTATATTAATGTTGATACGAAATATCCCAACTTCGAGGCACATTGTGGGCATACTAAAGAATTTGTTAAAAATATACAGAACTTCTGATACAATCTTAATGATAATTCACATACCCAAGTTATGTCTATTTTATCAAACGTGTATACAATTTTAATAATGATTATGCTAAAAAAATGTTATATGTAAAAATGTTCCTGGTTTCCCCTTGAAAAAAATACACCTCAAATTTCATTCTCAGGTTTTGAGAATATAAAAATGAGATTTCCTCAATTGAAACTATAGCATAATTTTCTGCAACTCACCATCAATCTTAAATAAATTAATTTCAATTCCATTTATATGTTCTGCAATGTCTGTTTTTTTAGGAATTATGTATAATATAAATAATAAGAAATTTTAAGCATATTTTCTTCATTACAGAATTTGTGAACATATAAAAAAGTTATACAATTTTAACAATTATATATTAGTATTCATTATATAAATCCCAGAAACGCTTTCAAAGACAAAATTTAATAGAAAAAAAAATAAAGAGAAAATAAAACATTCATATATGATTCTAAGGATAGTAATTAACATGTTTTTGGATGTTTCTATATTGATAGATAACTTATTTTAAACAAAGAATTGGGTTTTATACAAATATAAATAAAAACATAATAGAAATTGTGACAAAAAAAAGTAAAAATCATTAATTTAAAGGAAATCCTATGCATAAAAAAATTTCCATATATCATATCACTTATGTTTAATTTACGAATAAAATAAACACATGAAATGTATACTTATATTAAAAATCGGAAAAATTGTATACAAGACAATCTTTCTTAAAAAACAAAATATATTTTATGATGATAATTTAAAATGGGCATCATGTGTGAAAATGGGTTTATTGTTTTTATATGAATGTTGCAAAAATAAATTGGTAAAAGGATACTGTACAAAACATGCTTTATTAATTATTAAAGTAATGTTTTAAGTATATAATACTCTTCATTGCTTCTATATTTGCATTTTTAACAACCCAATTTAGGGGAATCAACGGATTAAAATCCATCTACAAAAAAAAACACAAAATTAGATAAATATATAAAATGTCTCGTTTTCTTTGTGAATAAATAGATATATTATAACTATACGTATTTATTAAGAAACTATACATTTCTGATATGTAATAAATGATTATAATTGGATAGAAAATCATAATAAAATAAATGGTGAAACAAAATTATTATGATATTAAAATTTATGTATTGGCTACCGAGTTGACAAAGGTAACATCAACGTGATCATCTTTTTTTTTAATGAGGTATCCAGATAAGTGAGCAAACGTCTTTTTATAGTATCTATTTTTAATATCATCGTCGAGATCAACACTTGTTTTAAATGAGTTCATACTTTCTACAATTTTGTTTTTAAAGGTTTTTATATTGAACGAATTGTGATCATTTATATTTCCTGAAGACATGACAATTATAGTTGTATCTTCTGATATCTACAAAATTAATAAATGTGTATTTGAATAAATGGCATGCAATAATATGAGAAATATGATTTATAGCGAAACAGAGATGGGATATTTCCTTACGTGAACTTTTTTAGCTAAAGCATAAAAATATCTTTCGGATGATAACGTCGCATTTTTGTAAAGCTTTAGTACCATGAACAAATTTCTATTGTATGAACGGACAGCTTTTCCTAAAAAAAATTATAATTTTGCATCATATAAATTGAAATATTATGAAAATTAACAAATAAAAGACAATAAATATAGAATATAACTACGATATTAATAAAGAAAATATATCGAATAAAGAGCGATAATCATATATTAAACTGATTAATTAATTATTTTTTATATACCATTAATAAAATTCGGATCGAATTTTCGAGGACCATTGGGATCCCATAGCATGTATATTATATCATCATACTATTGGAAAAAAAAAATATATATATATAATTATTATTTTATTATTTGAGCTTAGTTTGATATTTTAAATATTGGTCTGTAATTCATACCCTATTGGAATTAGAAATTTTTATTTTGCATTTTTCAACATAGGCATTGTTTCCATTATTCCTATAATATACATCTACGCCGTCATTACTCGTGGAATGATATTTGTAGCCGGCTTTAGTTGTAGCGTAGTATTTTAAAAACTGTACAGCTTCGTCCATAACTTCTATTGCTTTTTTTGTTTCTGCTGGGTTTGTGCATAATAGATTCTTTATTTTTTTATATATTTTATCTAATTTAAATGAAGCGGGAGTATATCTATTTTTAATTTTGAAAAAAAACAAATATATTTATAAAATGGCATTTTGTGATTAATCATATGCACACGTATATTTCTTATAATAGTGCATGGAATGCATATTTATATATTACTGCATTTTCTTACGCAATATGAGATGAAGGAGCATTAGTTAAAACGGCTTGGGGTAAAGCTGTTTCAGGTGGAACGGTTTCAGGTAAAACTGTTTCAGGTGAAACGGCTTGGGGTAAAACTGTTTCAGGTGAAACTGTTTCAGGTAGAGCTGTTTCAGGTGAAACTGTTTCAGGTATAGCTATTTCAGGTATAGCTGTTTCAGGTATAGCTATTTCAGGTAGAATTGTTTTAGATGATGGTGTTTTGGATAAAGTAGCTTTATATCGAGTCCTTTTAGATCGAGGCTTTTGGCGTCGCGGTGTTATGAATAAATGCGTTTCGGATGATGATGATTCTGATGGAATATTTTGGGGCCGAGTTTTTGTGTATCGAACTCTTTTGCGTCGAGTCTCTTTGGGTAGAGTTATTTCGGGTAATGATTCTTCTGGTGGATCTGTTTTGAATAATGATTCTTCTGATTGATCTGTTTCGAATGATGATTCTTCTGATTGATCTGTTTCGAATAGACTTGTATTGGCTCGGCCTTCTTTGGCTCGAGTCTGTTCGGGTGGGGCCGAGTTTCCTGCTACATATTCGGTTGTAAGGACTTTATCGTTCACATATACGAACAAAATTAAAACAAAAAAAATTATTTTAACGTATCCATTATTCATTCTTAAATTTTATAAATAACGTACTAAAAATTGTTGTACTTTTTTAAAAATCAAAACCTCGAATAAATTTATTATTTTAATTATAATCGAAGAAAAATATTTTCGAAAAGGTAAAAAAAACGCTTATTTAAACAAATACAAAAACATTATTTATGCAATAAATTTGTATAACTATTTAATTTGTATGTTTTATCTTATTACCAAATTCAACATACTTCTTATTTAAATAATTCCGTTACAATACAGCGTTAACAACACACTTTTCCATAAATAATGAATATCAAGAAATATTATGGCTATTAATTTCTCTAATATTATAATATCTGAAATAAATGATCATAATTAATTATATATATACAAATGTTGTAATGCATACCACTATAGATATATAATTTTTTGTTCGTGCAGTCATTAAACTAAAATTAAAACTAATATTTATAAAACAATTTCGCTTATAGCATTATATATATTCCTTTTTATACATACATAAAAAAATAATAATACTTTGGCAATATAATATCGATAATTTAAACACAAATCTAAGAAAATAATATGAAAAGCACATATTTTTTGAACATAATAGTTGTTAATATATTATTTGAATATAGTTAAAGATACATATATCGATGAGTAAACAACTATATGCAAATACTATTATTGTTATTTCTTTTCATTTTAAGTACAAGACATATTTTATAGTTTTTTAAATATTAAAATAATTGCATTCAAACAAATATTATATTACATTTATATATCGTTGTAGCTGTTACAACTACAATAATAATATTCTTAATCCATAATAAAATAAAATAACAACTTTGATATTATGTCAAATAAAGTTTTCCGTGGCATGTGTTATTATTTTAATAAAAAGTGGCAATAATATTTTTATATATCATATTAGGCGATAAAATTTGTGTTGTTAAAGTATTGTTGCACTGCTCTTTTGTGCATTAATGCGAATTATAAATTTCACATTAATAGCAAAACATAGTGTATATAAAATTAAAATAAATAAAATATAAAAATGAAACAATGAAACATAAAGTTGTAAAGTCAAGAAATACATATAATTAATTTATTTTTTAATTCTAACATTCTTGATGCCGAGCTGTTCATCCTTTATGGATCATGTATTTGCATTATGGATTATAGTTTCGTTCACTGAACCTGTGTTTTGAGTTATGGTTTGGAGGATATTATAATTTAATTTTTTATAATTTGATCATATTTATTGGTCTTTGAATACTAATTAAATACATGTACCACCATGTATGCTTAATCTCGAGATTATGTCTAAATATGCAACAAAAAAGGATGATAAACACTAAATGAAAGGAATATCATAAATAATAACTGTTATATGTGTACCATTCACAAAACTAATACATATAGATGCATCTTTATATCAAAAGACATATACAAATAATATACAAAGAAAGCATTCATAAAATAAAAAAACAATATATGATGGTAATTTAAAGCAGCCATTATGTATGGAAACAAATCGTTATATTAACACAAATTTTCTAATATTACGGTTATAAACATATACATTATATATTTTTATAATGAAAAAATTTATTTAAAGATTTTTCAATAATTAATTCTTGACCCTTGGAAATATGACCATCAATCTAAGAAAAAAAACATAAATAGATGAATATATAAAATTTTTAAATTGTTTACAAATTATAGCATATATTATAAATATGTGCATTTATTTAAAACAATATCTTTTTAACAAATGCTAAAATAAATTATTGTTATAAAAATTTGTATATCGATTACAGATTCGAGATGGGTGATATTAACACAAAGACCTTTTTTTTCAATAAGGTATCCAGCTATGTTAACAAAAATTTTCTCTAATTTTCCTTTTCTAATATCTTCTTCAGAATCAATTTCTGTTGTGAATAAATTTGCGTTTTCTATTATTTTGTTTTTATATTCTTTCTTGGAAGGGTGGTGATCAATTATATTTGCTGAGGTCATGACAATTATAGCTTTGTCTTTTGATATCTACAAAATTAATAAAAATATATCACATAAATTATTGTAAATAATATGATAATTGCGATTTATATGGAAACAGAAGAAATATGTTTCCTTACATCAAACTTTGCAGCTAAAGCATAAAAATATTTCTCACGACCCCCAAACCAACTTTTGTAACGTTGTTGTATCATTATTAAATTTGGATTGTATACACGCTCAATTTTTCCTAAAAAAAATATTATAAAATTACATAAATGAAATTAAAATAGTATGAATTTAAATATATAGGAAACAATAAACAGCATCATATAACAACAACAATAGTAAATCACGAGATGTAGAATAAATAGCAATAATATATGTTAAATTGACTAATTAATCATGTTTTGTATACTTTTAACAGAGCCATTATTGAAATTATTTGCAAGATCAGGATCCCATAGCATGTTTATTATTTCATTATACTAATGGAAACAAAGAAAAATATATGTATATAAATTATAGTCATTTTTTATTTTATTTGGTTTATAACGTTATATTGTTCATTAATTGATACCTTATTGCTATGAAAATATTGAAAATTAACTCTTTGAACAATTGTATTTCCTTCAAGCCTTTTTTTCCGACAAGTAGTATCCTTACGTGCTTTCCATTTACATATTTCATAACTATCTTTATCATTAATATGATTTTCTAAATGTGTTACAGCTTCGTTCATAAGTTTCTCCGCATTGATAGTTTCTTCTGGGTTGGTACATAATAGGTGCTTGTTTTGTTCATATATTTCTTCTGGACTATCATTGATAAAAATGAACAAATTTTAAATGCATACAAAAATAAAGGGATTATATTTATATTATACCATTATTGCACATGTATGTATTTAACATTTTCATAATGAAATATATATTATATATTGTTGTGTTTTCTTACGTAACGCAACAATATTCGGGTTCGGGTTTTGTATTTTCTCCTGGATCCGGCTCAGTTGCAAGGGTTTTATTATTCACATATATGGAGATGCTTAAAAGAAATAAAACAATTTGAATATAAAATTTATTCATTCTTGAACTTTACAAACAAAATATTAAAATATATATTAGTATTTTTTAATTAAAAATTAACAACTCGAAAATCTGGACAAGTATAATTAAAATTGAAGCAAATAATTTTCTCCAATAAAGTATAAAAAAATATTATTTAAACGAAAAATGTATGTTTTATCATATTTATAAGTTTAATATATTTTTAATTTAAATAATTCAATCATAAAACGACGTCAGCAGTAGAAGCTTTCATAAATAATGAATATCAAAACGATAATGATTCATAATTTGGTTAATATTATAATATTTAAAAATAATTTATTTTAATTATATTATATAAATAATATTTTTAATATATGGAATTATGAATATGCAAGCTTTATATTTTTATAATTGATTAAATTCAATTTAAAATTTATAAAAGATCCTATTACGTATGGAACCACATATATACTTACATTAATAATTATATTAAAATAATTGTTTTTCTATTTTTTTCCGTTAATTTTACAAAAATTCATTGATAACACATAATTTTTAATATAAAGCATGTCTATTTATCTTTAAATATAAAAATAACTAATTTAATCGATAGATGCAGTTTATTTTTTACATTAATAATATTACTATATAAAAATATTTTTACCTCATCATAATAATAGTATGATTACATATATATGATGGTAAATCGCGTTTTCTGTAATTTTTTTCATCAATTTTAAATGAATTTTACTAAATATAACTTTTTAGAAAAATTGTTAATTTTATAAAAATTATTTATTGGTAGCAATATTGGCCCCCATGCTTTTTATAAATTAATACAAATTATAAATTTCCTTTTAATAGTAAAACAAAATATATATAAAATTAAAAATATATATAAATAAATAAAATATAAAAATAAAATAATGAAGCATAAAGTTGTAAAGTATAGAAATATATATATGTATACATAAAATTCATTTTGTTTTTAATTTTAATAATCTTGATGTCGATGTGTTCATGTATTTGCATTATATGTCAAGGTTATGTATTATGGATTATTGTTTGGTTCACTAAATCTGCGTTTTGATTTAGGGTTCGGGGTATATTGTCATTTAATTTTTTATAATTTGATAATATTTTTGTCTGTAAATGTTGGTCAAATATATGTATCATTCCCGTATGTTTTATCTCGAAATTATGTCTATATATGCGCTCAAAAAAGGGGCATATCCATTAATATGAAATGGGACACAAAATATTTCCCATAAGATATAATACTTCTATCTAATTCGTTCATATATATTAAATGTGGGAATATTATAACTTCACATTTTATATTTTATTGCTAATTTTTGGCTAACTATATATAAAAGCCCATGTTATATATTATATAAGACTTGTTAGCCCATAGTTATATTGAATCATGAATGGCACAATATATTTCATTATTTGATGAAACATTTTGTTTGTGTCACTATTATTTTGATTTAATTTATATTGTAACAGCTGAAGTGTAATAATAAACTATATATCTAGCCATAAATTATAATAAAGTTCATTTTGAATATTTCTCTACATTACAATACATATTTAGATTAACATATGTGTTTTTAATATTAATTAAGCATATTAACAATATATAATAAATAATCATAAAATATGATTCATAAATTGTCGATCAAGGTTCGACAATACAACGTTATCTATAAAATATTATTATGCATCTACCATTTGTAATAACACAATAAAAATTGAACAATATATACAATATTTTAAGTTTTATAATTTTGATGTATAAATAAATTATATTTTAAAATAGTTAAAAGATAAAATATAAGTATATTAATAAATTTTCATATCATATTATCTCTAATAATTATAAATAATATGATAATAGAACTATAATAATTATTACATACCTGTACATATAATATAATAAAATACATTATCGATAACTAATATTTAAAATTGTTGTATTGTGAAAACTTTATATAATTAAATATTAATATTAATTTTATCGAAAAGGAAAATAATAATTAATTCACTTGGAACGAATAATATTTTTATTAGGTCATTTATATATACAAAATATAAATCCATAATTTAATTATATTTTTATTACGAAATAATATATATGTTCTAAAATGTTATACTTTAAAACAATGAAACAAGGAAAATTATTAACTCGTTTAAAGTATTTTTATTAAGCGCATTAAATACTCCGTTGTAGTATACAGCGATATAACAGGAAGCAACAATGATAACAGTAAAGTATTAAATATGAAAAAATCATTAAACTCATTTGATTCGAATACGTTGATATATATTAATTATATATATTATTAAAACTGTGATAAAACTGAAAAGGTGCAGAATATATAAAATAATTATTATAATTTATACTTGAGTATAATATTAACACCACAAAGCCATATATTATTAACTCTATTAATAAATTTATAATTTGAATAAAATATAGCTTTCTATATTGAGCTAAATATTTTATTATAAAATAGGGGCATATAATATGTTTAGATTCTAAGTAGGAATATGCACTAGAATGGTATATCCACTTATATTTTTTCTAAAAGTTTATTATTACCACTAAATAAAGAGAAAATTTTAAGTTATAAGCATGTAAAATTTAAGTAAATCAGATGGAAATGATTTTATTGAATTAATTTTTATAGCTTAAGGCTGGAATTCATATTTATTTATATATACTAATTTTTAAGCACAATTAGGTGCCATATTATTTCAATTTGTAATTAGTTATATTAACTTTAATTGCACATTTGTGTTTTATTTTAGAAAGATGCACATATGAAGTGTAATATTATTTATTAAAATATATTTATATATTAGGAATATTTCCATACAAAGTTATTGCACATTCTAAATAGGATATTCATTTATACTATTAATTAAAATATAAATACAAACAAAATATCATATATTTAGGAAAATTAATAATAATAAGTTATTTTTTGTATATTATAATTTAAATAAACAATTTGATTTACATATATTGTAATTAATGCTAAAAATGTAATATTCATATGGAATAATAACTTATATCAATATATGATGCCAACAATGAGATACGAATATATTTTTAACAATTATATTGATAATATATTTTTAATTCTGTATATATTTATAGTAATATATTCTCATAAATTGCTTTATTAAAAAAAGAAAGCATATCGTTTTTCTAGATGTTTAACTTATAAGGACATATGTTTACTTAAACACATTACAAGGCTACGCATAATTATTTAATGGGGCAATTTCAAACTATATTAAAAATAATGGCCTTAAATATATATATATTTAATTTATATATAAGATGAAATGTGTTTAAATAAATTAAAACGTAAGGCGGTTTAGATAAATTGTCATAAAAAGTAAGCATAATGTTCCTTTAGTAATGATATTATTATTACATATCAATTTAAATACTCAAAATAATCAGAATGTGCTAACTGTATCTTTTGTTTGGTTCAGTATATATTTTTTAAATAAAATAATATGATGGAAAATATAAACAGATTAAAGATAAAATATCATTACAATGGCTGATAAAGTAGTAAGTATATTTTTTTAAATAAACACCGGTCTTTATATTGCTTGAACGTTGCACTATCTACAAATTACTATTAAATTGTATTTCAACAACACTTTATTTTTATTTAATTTTTAAAAATATTTTCTTAGTGTACACTAATTCGCGAGGTTGATGCATATTTTAATAATGAAAATGTCAATGAGGAAAAATTTAATAAAAACACTTCATTGGGATATAGATGCCCTTATGAAGGTAGAAAACTTCGCCCTTGTAAAAATAATTGTGAAAGAATTAACGCTTTGGGAGGATATTTATACCTAAAATTGCGTGATGCTGCTAATAAGTTAAACGGAAAAGGAAATGATGATAACAGGCATATTGAGATTTTTATGATGTGGCTAAGCGACAAATTATATAAGTTAGAAAACACCAAAAGCGCAACACTGGAAGAATCTTATAAAAAGTATTTAGAGAAACATATGCCGGGTTTTAATTATTGGAACGTCTTAGGTAGTAAAAGGGAATATAAGATAGCTAATGTTTGGTATATGAGTAGATTGTATAGCTTACTCGAGTGTATATGTAGTATAGTTATTGAATATGACAAAAACAAAAACAAAAAGAAAAAGAAAATCGAAAAATATTCCCAACAATGTTACCAGAAATTTATTAACATTTATAAAGATATTAAAGAATGTTATTCATATTTTCATTTATTAAAGTTCTTAAAAAGTATATATGATGTTATTAGAAATGATGCTATTAAAGAAACCGATGCTAAAAAAAAAGATATTAAAAATAAACTCCTTACAGATAATGGTACTAGAAAAGCTTTTGCTTCCCATATAACAGATTCAAAACAAGTATTAGAAAATGTATTGGATGCTTTAACGATTTCTCTTAAAAATCTAACTCCAGAAGATTGGGATCAAAGGTTTTCGGACGAGTCTGATCAAACTATTGATTTAAATACTCAAAAATGTCTTGAATTACATTCTAAAATTGCGCAACAGGCGAAAAACGATATATCAAAAAACGCACCGACAGAACAATCCCAACCAGGAAGTAATACATTAGAAACACAACAACAAGCAGAAGCACCAATAGCACTACCACAGCCAGAGGCACAAAAACAAGATTCATCATCTCCACCACAACCTCCAGAAAAACCAGAAGATAATCAAGATAAAGCACCATCAGTACCTGTAAAAGAACCATCTCAACCTCAATTACCAAATTCCCCCCAATCACAAGAGCAAAAGTTAGAAACTAACCAAGAAGGTTCAGGTAAATCATCAAAAGATCCACCAAGTAATGAAAATGACCCAGAACCTCCCCCTTCTTTGCCAGGAGGCGAAAAAAAAGAATCACAAAATATCAAAGCGACAACACCAGGTGGTCAAAGTAAGGATAATCCACAAACGCCACAACATACCCAAAATATTGGCTCACCAGATAATAAGAAAGTAAATCCTTCTGGTTCACCCCATGAGAATCAATCTCAAACATCAGTCGATTCGAGCAATAAAACGGCTAATATAGGAATTTTGTCAAAAGACCACGGAATCAATATCGAAAAAAATATACCACAATTATTAAAAATCAAAGATATATTTAAAGGATATAACCGTCCTGAAACTGTAATTACAGTTATTTTAATACCAATTATTACATTAATTATTTATAAGGTAAATAAAAAGAAAATTATGAAGTATACAATTTTTAAAATCTTTTTCCACTATAAAATATTATATATTTCTCCACATTTTTATGTTAGTATTTGTCTCGTGAACGGACAAAAAAATCGGAAAAAAAAAACATGAAAAAAGTTATAAATTTAGCTTATGGAAAAAGAAAGACACAAATAATTATAAAATCATGTGATAGGGCCAAAGATCTAAAACCGGTTATAAATTCAGTTGACAGAAAAAAAGATTCATTATTAAATATACACAAACTTATGCAAGCCAATTCTATACCATTTATTAATTTATTTTTTTTGCTAATTTTTTTGTCTATAAAAGAAAATACGATTTTTTGGAATTATAAATTTAAAAACTTTTATTTTGGAGCTAATATTTTATGAACGAAATTTTAAAACTCAATAAAATGTTAAAAATAATAAATAAGTAAATTTATTTATTACTATTTTTATAGGTAAACAAACTCATAAGTATAATTAAAAAATATATTTATATAATTATAATACGAAATTATATATTATAATCGGTATAAATATGATGTTGTTGGAATGGTTCATTCATTTTTCAATTATAAATTTATTTATATACTTTTAAGAATAAAAAAATTATAACATAATGAATGGATAAAAATGTATTTGTTATAAATCATTTATTATTGAAAAAATTAATAATAATATTTTAAAAAAATATAAACAATGCCCCACTAAATATATATTATATGCTACATACAATTGTTTTCTATAAATATTCAGTAAAAAATCATATAAAAATATAATGGTATTTTCAAACAGAGATATATAAATATATGGTTTATTGAATGAATAATAAATCAGTGAGATATATTGGTGCATTATAAAGGTGTTAATGTTTCATATTTTGCTAAAGATATAATTTGGTATATGTGATTTTATATTTTAAAAAGATGGATATTGAAGAAAGGGTTAAAGACTCAATTAAAATTAAATGTCTTTTTATTATTCCATATTACTATACTTAGTGAATCATCATTTTTGAAACTTAAAATAGTATTGTTTTATCATAGAATTAACAAAATATAGTATACATAATAAATCACTCGAACATATATGCATTGATAGCTATAGAGTATATTATATAAAATAAAATGAAAATTGCAGAATATTTAGCTAATATTTATATATTAAAAGAGAAAGGATATTTATCCTTCTCTTCTTGAAGTGCAATATAACAACCTAATTATGCTTAGTTTTCTATCATATTTTAAAATTTGGATCAATATCTATTTATTTGTTATATATTTAATATTAACATAAAGGCATAATAAATACTGGTTCAGTGATAATTGTTGTTTTAAACCATAGAAAAGATGCTCAAAATATATTATAAAATAACTCAATAGGGTATATTTCTAAATTGATGTATGTAGGAATAAAAATAAAGTTATTGAACACATTAAAATGTATTATGAATTCATCTATATTAAATAAAAATAATATAAATTTATGTAATTTGCATAGAAAATGGAGCATGAAACTTGTAAATGCTATAATTATATAAAAAACTATATTATATATTATAAGAAACGAGTATATAAATATCTAACCTATCTTATTAAATAATTATTTATATACTTGTAAGGATCAAAGTAATAATAGAATTTGTAATTTTTTTAATTTATATAGTATTTACGTTTTAAAAAGGCTCTACTAAAAAAGGATATGCTATATGTTTTATATGCTCAAACATAAGCACAAGAAAATATACTTTATATCATTTATAAAAGTATATCCATTTTTATAATAAAGTTATACCAGATGTTAGTAAGAATAGTATTTTTTGTATAAAATGCATCATATATACATATGACAAATGTGTATTAAGCAACCCTCTATTTAAGGTAATTTAGCTAATTGTCATAAAATAAGTATAATATGTTTAACGAAAGATAATTGCTATGTAATGAACTTAAGCAAATACAATAAAATTTTATGCAATATATATAATATTATCACCACACATAATATCCAAATTATAATAGGATTTCATTAAAATGCCTTATAATGCGGTATATATCATTTTTCTTATATTATTTACATGGTGAATCGCCTATAAATTATATTAATTTTCATTTTAGTGGCATTTACATTAATACATTTTTTTGTTAAATTCGTAAAATATATTCGTAGTGTAAAGCAATCAACGGATACGATAAACAAATTCCCTTGAAAGTGAATAATTCAAGGTTATTTATTGATCTTAATAATATACAGAATCAATATTGTACTGGCGAGAATGGGAATGGGGAATGCTTTCCTTATGGAGCAATAATTAGCTACTTTTTTATAAAAATGCTAAAATATATGAATGGCGATGATTTAAAATATAAAAAATTTGCCGAATACATTATTTTATGGTTATTTTATAAACTAAATCAACAAACAGAAAATGAAATCAGTAATATAAGTGATTTTCAAAAAAAATATATAAAGGATAATGAGAATCATATTGATAAAATAAATGGTGAAGGATCTTATATTAGTTATAACGATATTATAAATAAAAAACAATATTTGATGAGTATAGATATTAAAGAAATGACGAAACTATATGCTCCATTAAAATCATTATGTAAATTGTATACTGAATGTAATGAAAAAAAAGAAAATTACACAAGTTGTTCGCAAGATGCTAAAGATTTTGCTAAACATTTTGAAGGTCTTAATCAGGATTATAACATTACTGGAAATAATTTATTTAGAGAAATATTGTTTAATTTATCAACTGATTATGATGATTTTAAAAATGAGTGTGCTAAAAATTGCAGTTCTTGTAACGATCTTCCAACTCTTCCAAAGATAAAAACTCCACCAAGCAAATTAATTACAGTTTTATTGATATTTGCTGCAATACCAATATCTTTGGGTATTGCTTATAAGGTAAGTAATAAGGAATTTATAAATATAATATTTAAAATATTTTTTCGTGGTTCCTTATATGTGATTACCAAAAATTGTATATACATTTACCATTTTTATATTAGTATTCATTATTTGGATTTGATAAACGATTTCAAAGACATGATATAAGAAACAGACTAAAAAAAATAAAGAGGAAAATGTGCATTAATATATGATTCGAAAAATAGTGATTATTCCAGGAACAGTAATAATGGTTAATATAGATAAGAAGCTGTCTATTTCGAAATAAGTAATTTTTGGCCATAATTTTGGAGCATATTTTTTGTGTTTACAAAAGCATTTAAATAATATAATCAATAAAATATAAAGTTATATATGTATATTTATTATATATTTTTTGTATATTTTTATGTTGTGAATCAAGGTTGAGGTTGTGTTTGTGGAACCCACATATGGGTTAGGATTAAGTACTACATTACATATAATTTTGCATAATTTTTAATAATTTGATAGCATTTACAGTTTAACGATTTTTTTTAAATATATATAAGAAATGAGTTATTAAAAATATGTATAGGACAAATTATAATAATTGCATTTCGTATTAATATAACTTAATGGGGATGTGTTGAACTATGTACTTTTTGTATTTATTGCTAACTTGAGATTAATGGTTTATGGACAATCGATCAAATATTGGAATTGATATAGAAAGATGAACCCAATGTGTCGATTTTGTTATAGAATAAATGTTGTTTTAAATAATTACACCATTTAATATGAGAAATGGAATTATTAAATATAAACAAACACATGCAGAATAATCCTGTACCATTTATTGTTTTTTTTTTGTTTATAAAAGAAAAAACGATTATTTATATGACAAATTTAATTAATAACTTTTATTTTGGGGTCCAGATTATATGAACCCGATTTTAAAACTCTATGTAAGTATTAAAAATGATAAATATGTAAATTTTTTATTAATATTATTATTATAGGCAAATAATTTCATATACATAATTAAAAGTATATTTATATAATTATAATACTAAATGATCAACTATTATGATATATATAAGATTATGTTGTTAAAGTGGCTCGTATAATTTTCAATTATAATTTTATTTACATAATTCATAGAATAAAAACATTATTAACATAATGAATAATAAAAAATATATTTTATAAAATCATATATTATTGTAAAAATTAATAAATTTTTTTTAATTTCCTCTAAATTCCTGTTATATCTTGCATACAATTGTTTTCTATAAACATTCAATAAAAAAATATAAAACTATATAATAGTATTTTCTAAAAGAGATATATAAATATATATTTTATTGAATGAATAATAAATCAATGACATATAACAGTGCATTATAAAGGTATCAATATTATATTATTGTTAAGGATCCAATTTGTGATATGCGGTTTTATGTTCTAAAAAGCTGGATCGGTGAAGAAATGGTTAAATACTTAATTAAGGTTAAATGCCTTTTATGATTCCATATTAACATTCATTACATTATTAGTACTTAGTGAATCATCAATTCTTATCTAAAATTGTATTTTTTTATCATAGAATTAACAAAGTACAAAATTGTTAATAAATTATTTGAATACATATACCTTAATAACTATACCAATAAAAAATATAAGATAAAATGAACAATTCAGAACATTTACAGAGTGATTATATATTAAAAGAGCAAACATATCTTATGTGTTTCCTATTAAAATGCATTATAACAACCTAATTACGCTTATTTTTCTATCATATTTTAAAATTTGGACCAATGGATATTTATTTGTTATATATTTAACATGAACATAAAGGCATAATAAATACGGGTTCAATGCAATTTGGTGTTTTAAACCGTAGAAAAGATGCTCAAAATGTATTATAAAATATCCCAATAAGGTGTACTTCTAAACTAAAGTATATAGAAATAAAAAAAAAGTTATTGAGCCCATTAAACTGGATTATGAGTTTATCTATGTTAAATAAAAATAATTTAAATTTATGTATATTCAATTAGAAAACGGGACATCAATTTAATTCGAAAAAATTATATTGTATATTACAAGAAACAAGTATATAAATGTTTAATATATTTTAAAAAATGACTATTTATATACTTTTAAGGATTATAGTAATAATATAATTATTAATTTTTTAGACTTATATATTATTTAGGTTTTAGAATGGTAATCATTAAAACATAAGATATAAATATATTCCTTTATTATGTTAAAACCCCAATACAAGGAAATATGCTTTAAATTAATTATAAAAGTATATTCCTTTTTATAATATAGTTATACCAAATGTTAGTAAGAATTGTATTTTTTGTATAAAATGCATCATATATACATATGATAAAAGTGTATTAAGCAACCCTCAATTTAAGGTAATTAGTTATTTGTCATAAAATAAGTATAATATGATTCTAACAATAATAATGTATGATTATTTTACATGAGATTCAAATTAAGAATAATATATTTAACGAAAAATATTTGCTATGTAAAGACCTTAAGCAAATACAAAACATACTTTATGCAATATATATAAATATTATCATCCCTTATAATCTCCAAGTTATAATAGAATTTCATTATAATGTTTAAGAACCTGGTATATAATTTTTTTAAACAAAATATGCTCTTCAAATGTGATTCATATATTGGATCGCCTATAAATTATGTTAATTTTCATTTTAGTAACATTACATTAATACGTTTATTGTTTAATTCGTAAAATATATTCGTAGTGTGAAGCAATTAATGGGATCGATAAATTAATTAAAGTGGAAGTGAAAAATGAAGGAATCGAAATTATTCGTGATACGATATTTGATGGGTATTGCCCTACCAACAAAGATGCGAAAATTAGGCGACCGGGGCAAGATGGGTATTGTATTGGTTATAGCGAAACATTTATCTCTGCTTTTATTCAATTACTAAAAAATATTGAGAGTGATGATGGTAAGGAGAAATTAGAGAGTGATAAACGTGTCCAATACGCTATTTTATGGTTATGTTATAAAATTAATCAACAGCCGAATGTAAATGCTGGAATAAATGACATTTATAGAAATTTTACAAAATATGAATATTGGACTCGAGAATATAATAGTTACATAGAAGAAATAAAAAAATTGATGGATATGGAGATTGATGATATACTTAAATTTTATGGCGCATTTGAAATTTTATGCAAAATGTATACTGAATTTGATGATGAAACCAAAATTTGCACGAAGTGCTCGGATAATGCTGAAGAATTTGTTAAAAGATTTGGAATACTTAATGGCGATTCTAATCATAAAGAAGGCAGTTCATATAGTCAAATATTGTCTACATTATCAAATGATTATGGTAATTTAAAAAACAATTGTACCAATTTTCCACCTCTTCCACAATTAACCCCAAAAAAAAGTTCTGCACAAAATCCTGGACATAGTTCTGAAGCAATTTCATCAAACTCGTCAATAGTAAACACATTAATTCCAGTTTCATCGATCTTTGCTGCAATACCAATTTTCTTGGGAATTGCTTATAAGGTAAATAATAAGGAATTTAAAACTTACTTTCGTGATTCCTTATATATTATTATCAAAAAATGTATTTACGTTTACCATTTTTATTTTAGTATTCATTATTTGGAATTGATAAACTACTCCAAAGGCAATATTTAAGAAAAAAACTAAAAAAAATAAAGAAGAAAATGGAGCATTATATATGATTCGAAAAATGATGATTATTACCGGAATAATAATGATGATTGATATATGTTAAGAATCTGTCTATTGGGGAATAAGGAATTCAAACATAATTTTGGAACATAATTTTTGGGATATAAGAATAATTAAATAATATAATCAATAAAATATAAAGTTGTATATATATATTTATTGTATTTTTGCATAATTTGTGGTTATTTTTATATGATTTTATATAGTGGGCCAGGGTTAAAATCGTGTTTGTGGAACCCATATATGGGTTAAAGTTAAGTACTACATTGCATTTAATTTTGTATAATTTGATAATATTTATTAATTTAAGAAAAATTTTAAAATATATATAGGAAACAAGTTTTAAAAATGATAGAATTTGTAATGTTTGATATTTATATTAGTATTGATTATTTGGGTTCTGTAAAGGATTTCATAGACAAACATTAAGGGGAAAAATATAAATAATAAAGATAAAACTAAATGATAGGTATATTAATTTGAGGATGGTGATCGATATATTTTATGATATTTCTATATTGATATTTAATTAATTATTAAATTAAGTTTTATGATAATAATGAAAATAATATAAATACGAAACAAAAATTTTTAATGTAAAAAAAGTGATCGAATTGATATAAAGGGTAATAAAACGGAAAATATAATTGAATTATAGGATTAATTATTTGATTTAATCACAAATTAAATACATTCAATATATTTTAATGAAAAGAGCTGAAAAATTACATGTTAAATAATCACTTTTAAAACGAAAAAATGTTATGATGGTAATTTAAATAAGCATTATGTATAAAGACAATTTAATTTTATTAATATATGTATCCCAATATTAAAGTGTCGAAAGATATTTACTTGGGGGATATTGTTTTTTATTAGATCCCATGCTTTTTGCTAAGTTTAGAATATTTGTATATGTAATATCTCTATCTCTTTTATTGTTGTTAAAATTTCTAAACTCACAAATCTACGAAAAAAATGGATAAATATATAAAATATGCCAATATTTTGTGTGTGAATATCATAAAATATATGAGATATAGAGAAAGACACTTAAAATGAGAAAAAAATGATTATATTATTATTTTTTGAGATTGCTTACAGCATTTATATAAGTAACTTCAACGCTATCGTCGCGGTGTTTAATTATAAATCCGGCTATGTTAGAACGCAATCTGGCTAATGCTTCCTCAGCACTAATGTCAGTTCCGATTGGTCTTGTCATTTCGAAAAAATCTATCAAATTAGTTTTTTTAACGATAGTAGCGAAAAAATTTATAGTTCTTGTAGGGCACACAATTACAGTTGTGTCATTTGATACCTACAAAATTAGTGAATAAAAAAATATATGTATTGTGTAAATTAATGTATAATAATAGTATTTTTAGAGGAATAATGGGGAAAACGCTCCTTACTTTAATTTTTGCGGCTACAGCAAATCTTTTTCTGATGGTTCTAGTCGTTTGATATATGTTACCTTGCTCCATTACGACTAAAAATGGGGTGTATACACGAGCAAGATATCCTAAAAAATAATTATTTTGCACATATAAATGAAATATTATGAATATAATAAAATATTAATGAAAATAATAGTCAAGGAATAGAAAATCGAAAGATGGGTAAATAGTGATAGCCATATATTAAATTTATTGATTATTTTTTATTTACCAATAATAAATGTGTCATCCAATTTTTTTTTATCATTGTAATCCCATATATTATTTATTACATCATCGTACTAATGAAAAAAAACATATGGATATATATAATAATGATTATTTAATTTTAAGTTATTTTTATATGCTAAATATTGTTTGATATTTGATACCTTAGAGGCAGATGGGATGGTAACCTGAAGCCTTCCAATATCTATACTTCCAATTTTCTTAGAATATATAGGTCTATTTTCATTTTTTGAAGAATCGAGCGAGTAACCGTCCATATTCTTAGCAAGCTTTAGTAAAAGTGTTGATGATTCTTTTGCATGATCCATTGCTACTGAAGCTTCTTCTAAGTTTTCACATATCATAAAGTCCTCATATTCATCAAATCTGCATATAAATATTATTGGTGAAAGGGAGATTATTTTTAATGCGTAAAAAAAACGAAAGGAATGAATTTATGATGGGATTTTGAATATTTAATGATTATGAAGGGATGCGCTTGACGAATATGCATATTTATATAATATGTATATATTTTTTCATTTTTTCATACACAGATATTTGGTTTGCGCGTCCGGTAGCACCATCATAAGCAGTTTCGCTTGCAAACACTACATTTTGCATATATCCTGCGAGACTTAAAAGTGTCAAAGCAATCGTAATATATCTTTTATTCATTTTTGGATTCGATAAGTAAAGTATTAATTTAAAAAGATTACAAAGTGCTATATTATAAGAGATTTAAAATATAACTAAACAAATATGAAATGAATTTATAAAAAATTAATAATTATTAAAAATAAAAAAATAAAAAAAATAAAAAATTAATAAAATAAAAAAATAAAAAATAATAAAATTAAAAAATAAAAAAATAATAAAAAATAATAAATTTATATAATTATTTAAATAGCTAATTTTTTATTTAAATGAATCATTGTAAGGGAAGAAAAACAACTTAAAAAAATTATAGAGCGTGAAAAATATTTTGTTTAGAATTTTTCTAATACAATAATTTTTTATATGTTATGCGTTGTAACGGTTTTCAGGGTTTAGGGTTTAGGGTTTAGGGTTTAGGGTTTAGGGTTTAGGGTTTTAGGGTTTAGGGTTCAGGGTTTAGGGTTCAGGTTTAGGGTTTAGGGTTTAGGGTTTAGGGGTTTAGG